>NC_092207.1:65339739-65380812 GCF_043381705.1 Parasteatoda tepidariorum
TATATATATATATATATATATATATATATATTTAATCTTTTTTTACTTTCACACGAAAAATTCCCAGGGTTAGGCTACGGCAAGGGGACTTTAACTCATGATCCGACTACCACTTGTGACATTTTACTTCAGCACATTGGTCGGTGTGAGCCGTGTGTGATATTCGTGTCGACAAGCCCTCACTGTTATTCGAATCCGACTCCCCTTATTGGAGAGTGAACACTCTACCCCCTGAGCCATCACTCTTATGGTCACTTAAAAGGAATATGTATGCACCGGAGATAATTACTATATAGTAGAACGTATTCGCAATCATGAGTTTGCCACAAGCTATATTATCACGCCAAGTGATACTACATATAGCTAGTTTCTATTCTGGTAGAATAAACTAAAAAAAAGAAGAAAAAGAAACAAGTTTTGCAGATTATTATTACGCAAAACCACCTGGATGGTCCAGTTAAGCGCTATTTTCAGAGAGGCTATAATAAGATTAAGAAGAAAAAAAGTAGCCTATGAACTATTTTATATATTTTATTTCCAGTTAATTAGAATGAGGGAATAATAGTTTTTTTTATCCTATTTGTCTTATTTTATTAACAGCCCAGTTTGAAAATAAAAATCATGTAAACATACTACAAAACTAAAGAGGATTAGTTATGTTGAGATTAAAATCAATACGAAAACAGTTATGTTACATTAAACAGATCCATATCTTTTCAGCATCTATATTTGATTTTGTAACCGTCGTTGATCAGCTGACCCAATTTTGTGTTTATGACTACTAACGTTCAACTCCGTAACCTTATACTTTTGAACCCGATCCAGAAGATATGGGGACTCATGGATCAAGTAACAGAAGAAATTTGCCTTCGCGGAGGATTTCTTGATTGAACTAACTCGCATTTGCGTAACATGGAGAGGAAATCCATTAATACTCCCACTGTTAGCCTGACTTCAAGGAGAGCCTGACCTATTGATTCGCGCCAACTGCGCATATTTAATGTCAGTACTGTGGTCGATGTGAGCCGATTTTGGAATTCGTATCAACCTGCCTTCGCTGAGATTTAAATCCGTTTCAAATCATTTGAAGATGATCGCTCTATCTCCTGAGCCACTACAGGTCGAACAAATGTATATTATTTTCAGTGATTTATCAACACCCCTAAGAGTGTAATATACGCTGTTCTCCCACTAAGCTGTTCTATTGTGTCAGTTTATACCGTCAGATGGGGTGAATTTGTGCAACGAGGGGTGACTTTGTGCAAATTGTAATTTTTTTTTTCAATTTTTGCGTCGTGCCATCTATGGGAATTTTCGTAAGTTCCGCATCAACTGATTTGAGTTGTCAACGTAACGAACTAATGGTTTACCAAGAACTAGCAATGTAAAAATCATCGTTCTTGGTAAATTGGGAGCTCAAGTTACAAACAGTTTGAAACTTTTTCTCGACGCAAAATTGGAGGCTGGAAAGTCTGCTCGGTAAAAGAAGTTTTAGTAATGCTGGCCAGGAAGGTAGGTTACACTTTAAAAGTCTTATCTATTGCGATAACAAATCATGCATAATTGTTAGTTTTTAATCATTACAATGTTAGTTATTTAATAATTAATTCGAAAATGCACCCTGGGGTGAATTTGTGAAATTTTTTTTCTGAGAAAAATATGCCAAAGTCTTATAAAAGAAAGCCCGGAGCAAGAAATTATTGTGATTATACCAAAGAAGCGATAAAAAAATGTTTGACAAAAGTAAAAAATATCCGTCGGAACGGAGGCAATTATCCGTTACAAAAGCATCAAAAATGTTCGGAATTCACCGAAACATGATTTCGAACAAAATTCATGCAAAGCATTCGAAATCTCAATGTGAATATTATTTTTCATTTTCATATTGTTACTTTTATTTTTCATATTATTACCTTTGATTTCAATTTACAGCAAAAATTGAGGATATTGTTAGGTTGATAAACGCACCCTTTCCTGTTAATAAGAGAGGATCATTTCGAGTTGGAGGCAATTTGGGGGCATTAAATGAGGGAATTCATTCAACTGTTCATTCATGTCAACTTTTGCATGTCATTGTACCTGAAAATCATAAAAAAAAGTTACCTAAGATTTAATTAATAAAAAAAAATCCAAAAATGTTAAAAAATCTGAAAATTAAAGTTTTTGTGTTAATCTTAAGTAGATTTATTAATACATAGTACATATTTGTATGTAATATACTTGTATTGTACGTTAACAATGATAAATATTGTTTATTAAACGATTTTAAGTCAAAGTGAATAAAAATAATTAAGTCATTATTTTATTGCATTGCACAAAGTCACCCCATCCCGGGGTAACTTTGTACATTCAATTAATTGACTGTTCACAAATGATAAACGCTTTAAATCAGGTCTTAACTACGTGTGATTACTTTCCAGATGGATAACAACAGATTTTAGATTAGACGCTGTACAATTCAGCATCTTTTAACTGTTTTTTTATTAGGTCAAAGCAGTGGAAAACTGAAAATTCCTGCACTAAGTCACCCCATCTGTCGGTATGCCTTAAGGTTTTCTGCATCATTTTGTTGCTTAGTTCGCTACTCATTCATGAAATTTTTTTCCTTTTCTGTTCTTCTATGGGATTCAGCTAGCAATTTAATATTTCTTTTTATTTTTGCATTGTCTTCTGTTAAATATGATTATCAAAATATCAATAAGCGCGAAATATGAATGAAGTATTTTTGCATTATTATAGTACACAATTTGTAATATCGATTGACAAAAAACAAAATAATATATTTGCCAAATCACTATGCTTTTTTTTCTTTAAAAAATTCTAAAGAATGCCACCAAACCTTTACACAGACGGTAACACCAATCGACTTACAGTGTGCAAAAAAGAGCAAGAAAACAATTTCGGAAGCAAGGATACTAATACTTTATTAATTTTTACTTCATTTACATGAATGTTTTAGTATAATTGCCATTATTATGATGTACCTGCAAGAAATGAGAAAAGAACGTTGCTTATTCATTTTATTTTGAAAACAATATTTAGAATAAAGCATTTTTTCATTAGTCAATTAATGCAGACAATATTTTAAGTTACGAAATCAGACACAAAAATGCACTTTCTCTGTGTTAACTTACCTTTTTATAGATTAGAATTTTGGACTGCCAAAATATAAGGAGTAACCTCAATCTAGGAAATATAGCCCCAATAATTTGGTCAGGAGAGAAGTCCAAAATTTAGACCCTTTAATGTTGATTATTTTTAATGCTAATTTAATGCGCTTCTAGGAAGCGTTTTAAGAGATTTGAGAAATTTTGGACCACAATAATAAAATTTATTTATTCAAAAATAATTCCGTACAAAATATAACTTTAAAATAATATGTACTATTTTTTTTTCATTTATTCTGAAGAGAGTAGCATATTCAATATCATAAAAAAATTGGATATTTTTTTGAGAAAAACTGATTTCATTGAAAAAGAGATTAGTCATTTACTCCTTCTTGTAATGGTGCATATTAAAGTACATGATTTACGCCTGCACATTTGAGGAAAAATCATTGTCCCTATATTGTACATGTTTTAAAACAGAAATTTATTAAAACTTTTTTTCGGTGGAGGTGCGAGAATTTAGTCTTTTCTTTTTAATTTCTGTTTACTGAATTCATTAATTTTCACACGAAAAATGAATAGTTTCCTACATTAATTTTAAAAATAAGTAATTAAAATTTAAATGTTTTTAAAATGTTTTAGAAGAGTTGAAAACTCAATCGAAATAAGGTTTAGTTCTGATCCATGTTATTCTTTAGTTACACATTTGAAATCAACGTGCGATTCCGAAATATTATCTGACAACCCAATATATTATTTTCATTTCATTGAATTAATTTGCTTAATCCCGTGTTAAACTGTAGATCATGGAAGGGTAACTGTATCACCAAATATGCCAAACAGAAAAATTATATTTTAAAATTAGTGAATTCTCTTTTAATTGCATCAAAATAATACCTATAATTTTTGGCACTCTGGACAACATCTACATATTGGTGTTACCAATTCTTCACCATCTGGACATTCTGCTGGTATAAAGGGACAATGGTATGTTCCTGAACAATCAGTTTGACAATCATCTGGTTCTGTAGATGCCACATTTAGTGAAAGATTGTTAAGAAATATACATTAATGCATTATTTTATATAAAGTATGAAAACATTTAAGTCAGCGTTAACATGAGTAACTGCTATTAAACACGACCGCACACAAAAAAACAGTTTATTTATTTCAGAATGCTATTAAACGTATTAATTTCATCATAGGTTTGTAACTTAAAGATAAAACTTAACTAAATTTCACACATAGCAGCCACAACATAACTTTACTTGCTGTTAAACTTCAACGCACTTAACTATTAGGCAGACTTTTCTAGGCGTCGGAATAGGTCTCGCTTACATAGAATCTAAGATTTTTTTGAAATTGTAAAACACAAATACTGTTAAAAAAACCGAACATTTCTGAATATATGAAGCAATGACGGTACAAGTAATTTTTATAAACGTTTCTTAATATTTTGGTAACCTCTGAAACTGAATCGACGTCAATTTCAACTCAGTTTGCTACTTATGAAAAGAATAGAAATGTTTTTCTATTGATCAGAAACATAATATCAAATGAAGTTTTCTGAGATTTTGTGAAAATTTTTTGTGTAGTCAAAATTAATTTCTTAACTTTCTTACAGTGTAACTTTTCTTTCACAATACGAAATTTTGGCAAACAATAAGCGGCAGAAAATAAAGCATTTTGAAATAAATGTGAAAATAGTTGCATTTTGATAAGGTATAGACTTAGGATCATCTTTTTTTAATTACGGATCAACTTTTTTGTTAATTTCGGAATACTGAGCCGAGGTGACTCAATGGATAGAGCATTCACCTTCTAATGAGGTGAATCGGGTTCGAATTCTAACGAGGGCTGGTTGATACGAATTTCAAACATGGCTTGCACTGATCACCGTGCTGACTTAAAAATGTCCTCAATGTTAGACAGATCATGGGTTAGACTTTCCTTGCCGATAGGCCTACCGTGACAGGTTTTCGGGTTTTCCCACTCCATGTAATACAGATACGATCTAGTTGCAGCAAAAAGTTCACCAAGAAGGCAACACTTTTCTCAACACTTGATCCAGAAGTTTCCTTGTTGCCTGGATTGGCTTCAAAATTACAAGGCTACGGTGATGAACATTAGTAGTCGCAAACCAAAATTTCGTCGGTTGTTTAACGACTGGTAGAAAATATAAATTTACGAAATATTTCAAGGCTATTCACGACATATTTGAGGCTGAGTGAATAACTATCTGCAAAAAAGTTAAGTATTAGGAAAATGAAAAATATAAATTTTTATTTAGCAAGAAAACGTATATTTTATGACCTTCAAAGGTTGCACGCATAATTTAAAGTGTACTAAAGCTTTTTTAAGCTGATAGTCTAAACCATGATCCGTCTACCACTGAGGATATTTTACTTTAGCACTGTGGTCAGTGCGAGCCAGGTACGGAATTCGTATCTACCAGCTACTGCTGAGTTTCAAACTCAGGTCGATTCATTGGGAATAAAGCACTCTATCCCTTGTGCCACCAAGGCCTAAGAGAATCATTGACTGACGTAAATTACTTTTATGTTGAATCAATATTCTTTATAAGTCTTTTAAACCCATATTTTTCCCTGATTTTATCTTAAGCCATTTTTTTCCGTCGATATCGATAGGCAGAATTTTGCTTAAGGCATTCAATTCCTTTTGAATGTTTGGCAGAAATAAACTTTGAGTGTGCTTACCTCATTGAATTTATATAATTTTTTAACTATATTAAATAATATAATAAATATATATTCTTCTTATAAATATGTATAAGAGTAGCTTAAATGAAAAGCGATGTATGTAATACTTTCAGAAATGTAGTACCAATAACAATGCCAACTTTTAGTGTTATAATAGTTGGTAAGAGGAGTGCGCCGCATATAACGTAATCAATTCTCAACACTGAGAAAAAAATTATGGTTTAATTACTAGAATAGGTTAACATTCGTTATGTTTCCGACTCTATGAGAACACTAAAAGTTTTGATAATTTTTGGTAACGATTTTGACAAAATTAACAATAAAATGTGTTTTTATAATATGTGATAAAATTTCGAAAATTTAGTAAAATTTGTTAATTTTTTTATACTACCTTAAATCATTACAGAAAAAAGCATTAATCGGTGTTGACAAAAATTTATATTTAAAAAATTTGTGTTGTTGACTATATGACGGGTAATAACAACGATAATATCGAAAACCGGATTTTCCGCTGAACCTTTACCATAAGAATGGGAAAATTGCCAAAAAAATGGTTTAAATTGTTTGATTTAAAAATCGTATTTGTCTATCTAAATATCGCATATTAATGGTTTTATTAGAGAAATTTGAGAAATTTTGACGAGAAATTACATTACCATGCAGTATTTAAATTTAGCTAAATTTTATTTTGCCCAGTAGGGGGAATTTAGAGAGAATATGATGTCAACCAAACATATTATTACTTCTTTATAAACAACTTTCATAGCTTAAGAACTAATTTAATATTTATACGTAAAATTACCGTTTAGTTAATTCTAACAGAATGCTAGAAATGCATTTTAAAACCAATCTGAATTAAATCGTTTTTTCTGTTTTTCGTGGAAAACACTCGAACAAAAAAACACATTTTTGTCTGTATTAAAAATCACTTTAGTTACTATTTGCTAAATTGACTCCGCCGAACTATAAACACAAAAAGGATAAAAGGACTCTCATCACTCAATGCTACACAAATATAGTGAATTCTAACAATTTTATAAATTAAATCTATCCTACTGACAGGAAACGTTTAATTTTAGTTTCCCTATAGTACGCTTATGTCAACTAAATTAAAAGTAAATGAGTACAAAATCCTCAGATATATATATATTGCAACAAATATTCTTATTGAGATTGTGAAGTATTTCTTTAGGAAACAAATGGGACAACTAACAATACTTAAATATCTATGAAATGTAATTGAAAATTGTGAAGATTGAGAAAATGAGTATTGTTTGAAAGAAGAAAAATTTGAAAACTTTACCCTAAAACATATTATTTCTTAATGAAGCTTTCATAGCGTAAGAACTAAATCATAATTTAATTATAAATTTTCGTTTTTTTTTGTAATTGCGACAGACACACTTAAAATACATTTGAAAACCATCATAATTTAAATAAATTTTTTCTGTGATTATTATATTTTTCTCTTAGTAGAGAAATAATATTGTGACAGCATTAAAAATCATTTCGGATATTCTGCACTAAATTGGCTTTGCAAACCATAAAAGGACAATAAAATTCTTCAATCTCACTATGCCATACAGGCATGAAGAAAACAAATGATTTCAAAGATTAACAAACGCACCTTACTAACAAAAAACACTGAATTTATTTGCTCTGTATCACGTTTAAGTAACCTAATTAATAATTAATGAGTGAAAAATCCTAGACTTAAATCAGTAACTACATATATTAATATTGATAAATTTATTGAAACAATTCTTTTAAACATAAACATTCACAGAGCTGTCCTCAATAATTACTCTCAATAAATACTTTTTCGAATCCCTGTCCTAAATGTAATTTGAAAAAAGTATAAGCATTAGGAACTAAAATTTTACTATTTCTAACATGTGCTCTATCAAAAATGTAACGAATCAAGACTAAAAAGGGAGAGACAGAAAACATTAAAAAAAATCTTATTTCAAAGGAAAATATCGAAGATTTGAAAGGCGATTATTAGTAAGGCTTCCAAGATAATCTTGATCGAAATATTTTTGATTATTTTTCTCCGTGTATTTCACACAAGCGATTCGAAACATATCGACATCGTTAATCTACCAGAATAATTACTAACTCTTATATTTCCTTTTTGATAAGCGTTTAAAAAGTTTATCAATAATTTTTCATAAATTAAAGTCCTTATGACTAAAAAAAAAGAATTGGAATTTTTTAATGTTACGCAGGGTTTAATTTAGTAAAAAGCAACTTGTTTAGACTTTAGAATGTTTTCACTTTCAGTTAGAGTTATTCAACTTAGTACACGGAGTCCTAATTTAATTAAATAAGGGATACATGAATGCAAAAATAATATTGTTACGTATAAAAATTAAAAGCAAATATTTTTCCTTTTAAATTACTAAATTTATAAAGAAAAGTACTTTCACCTTTCACACATTGATCGCAGCAACCAATTCTTCTGAGTACGTAACCTGGGTCACATTTAATTTCTGGGCAAAGTATTGGACAAATTGGAACAACTGCATCTATAACTATGATATGAATGAAGAGTAGGATTAATAATATTTTATGCATGGCAGGCCCTTGATGTTGAGAATCTGAAATTAAGATAAAAAAATCTTTTATACATTGCCTGTCACTTGAAATAGAGTATCAGAAATTTAAGGAAAAATATTAATGTTATTTTAAAATACACTATAAAATTATTTCCGTTATAAAAAGCGTACGGCTACAGTTACATGGAATTTTGTTTTTAAATGCAAACAAATGTTGTTAGTCTGTATTAAAATGCAAAAACTATGCTCTGTAAAAATCGAATATTCCAATTTCGCATTTTTTTGACGAAGCATCCAAACAAATATTTCATCAAATTGAGAACATTATTATCTTAACTTGTTCAAGAATATGAATTTTACGAAAGATTTAAGATAACTTATTACGCCCGTTAATAAACACTATTAGAATTTTCATTCTGCAAATTATCTGCAGCAATCAGCCCATCTGATTAACCGAAAAAATTGGAATTTTTTTTTTTTTACCTTTACGGTTTTTTACCCAGTTTTCAACTACTACAGTTAAAAAACAGTGAATACAAGTTTTTACAGTTTTGTAACCACTTTCAACCATAAAAAGGAAACGTGAAAGGAAATTTGAACTCTGTGGGTTCTGCACTATCTATGCATGAAGGATAATTTCGTATTCTAATAGTAAGAGGTTCGCCGATTGTTGAGGATTTAAGGTACTGTATTTTTTTCCAGTTTTTTTAGGGGATACCGCTGTTTAGTTTGTCGCAAACCGTGATTCACAACCTCGTCACAAACCAATATCATTTTCTGAGTAACTTAAGCTTAGTTTCATGATCGTCATAATTTTATCGCTTTCACTACTTTTACACATTGATTTCTCAGATTATTTTTGAATCTTTGAAAAGTTTTTTTAGTTGTAAGAAAACTTTTTTCAGATATTCCTTGATTCCCTTTGTTTTAATGCATTTTAATTGACTTTTTACCTAAATTACTCTTCAGTATTAATTTATAAACCTGTTACGACCAATTAAATCTATTTCAATACTTATCAAAATGAAATTAAAATAAAAATTGGATCTCCCCTTTTACAAGCATCTTTTTCAACATTAACTATTAAAAACATATTTCTAGCTATAAATTTAAAAAATAATTACCCTTTTGAAAATTTTGCAAGTAGACTTCCATAAAGGTTCTAGTATAATTGTATTAGTATAAAGGTACTGTAAAGTTACCATTAGCTACAAGTAAAGTCTAAATTAATTAATAATCGAATAATAATCGCTTAATTTGAAATTACTGTTCTCTTGAGTAAATATCTATTATTTTTCCGAAGAGCGAGCTGTCCTCTTCACAATTCTGTCTGATTTAAATTTATAACTAATCATTTCCAAGTTATTTTTATTATGGCATTAAATTAGGCAGAAGCGCATTTTTAGCTAAATAATTTTGGAACAGAATAAAATTTGATGTTAATTTATATATATGTATGCATAAATATATATATATATATATATATACATTCCTACCTGAGAAATGAAAGTATTGAAGACTTATGATTTAAAAGAATTAACCCATTGCTATTTATATCATCACAGAATCTAATAATCAGATTGAAAATAAATTCGTGAGTCAACAAAATAGAGCAGCTGTTTAATTTTCACAATAAACATAATGAAACTCAAACAAAACTTCATAACTTTTGATCGTATATTTCTATTTCAAAATTTTTATTTTTAATTATATAGTTTCAATTTTAGATGGTGTAACAATAATGATCTGAAATGTATTAACGAAGTTTTAGTGTTTCGTATTAAATAGACTTGTTTCGATAAGTTAGAATTGTAGAAATCAGTACTAAATTTACAATATAAAAGCTTATACAGACCGATGCACAAACTGGTTATACATAAGGAGGATAATAGGCTTTGGAAGAATCAGCAAACCGAATATGAAAAATTATTATCAATTGTATATTTTTAAGCGTCCTAATTTTAAGAGTGATTGTTTAATGTCAAAACTTTACTGAACTTAGGCTCAGCGTCATTTACACAAATATTTCGTGAAAATAAACTCTTTGTTACTGATTTATACTTTTATTTTCTTTACTTTATTGTTTTGCGGGTGTTTTCCTGACTTAAACTAAGAACTTATTTTCATTGTTCTCAATGTACTGAGAATTAATGCAACATTCCAAGTTCAAAATAATGTTAAATTTTGCCTTTGATTTTTTTTATTTGTTTTGTTTTATTTTCTCAATCAGTTTTTTCCACATTTTAAACATGTAATTTTAAAATAAATTACAAAAAAAAAAAAAAAAAAAAAAAAAAAANAAAAAAAAAACAATATTCCATTCAACAAAATGTAGCATAATATATTAAAATGATGATGTAAAGATAGTGGCTGGCAATAACTTTTCTTGTACTTTTAATTTTAAAATAACACTGTTCCTTAGAACTGTTTTTAGATACTTACTGAAGAAGTTTCAAATAACTTACACAAAACATCTCTCTGTTTAAATGGAAATTGTGTGTTTTTCCACATCAAAACTTATTTCCTGATTAAATAAAAATGTTACTTATCACTGTATTACTTACCATTTTGTCAATTATAATTTTTTCCTATGATTTTACAATTATTCATCTGTTCTAATGTCACTTTCACTTAGAAATACCCTTGAAAAAAGCACGTCTTAAATGAAGAATACATTTTATAGCCTCAAATATCCCAATATAAACCATCTTTGGATCTGTATCTGTGTTCTACAGCATGCGTGGCTGATGTAAATTATTGACCACGTTGCTAATGGCCTTGAAATTGTTGAACATTATCGGTTTCAAGGGCCACTATAGCCTAGTTGAGCTTTATATTTAGTCGGCCTAGTTGCGCTCGATGAGTCAACTTAACCTACAGCAGACTAATGATTTTTCCATGAATCTTAACATTCATGGTGTTCGGAATTTATGGATTTGTGGAAACACCTAGTATCTCAAAAATACACGTGAGCCGTGGTAGCTTAGAGGATAAAGCATTCGCCAACTAATGAGGTGACCCGGGTTTAATCCCATCGATGACTGGCTGATATGAATTCCACACGTGGCTCGCACCGATCATATAACTGACTTAAATTATCTTCAGTGGTAGACAGATCACAAGCTTAAGTCCCCTTGCACTCAGGCCAAACGAGGAAGCATTATTGGTTTTTCACTATGTAATACAATTACGGGGTTAGTTCCTTCAAAAAGTTCTCCTCGAGGACAAATTTTTCCCAATACTGAAAGAAAACACAATAAATTAAATTCGAAAAGGATAAAATTTCTTTGAAAAAAAACGCGCTAAGAAGCAGCAGAAATTTCAGAAAAAAGTATCAATACAAGAAACGAATGAAATAAAAATAAAAATATGACCACCGAAGCCGACGTCTTCAGGGGGTACCGGCCTCGGTAGCCATTAAAAACAAAACCATTTCTGATTGAGGGAGAAGCAATTTCTTAAAATATCTCCCTCAGTACCCCGATGGTTTTGTACAGAGGTCCAGGAAAAAAAAGATACATTCAAAATAATTAACAAATTAAGAACTCAATCAAAATAATCAGAAAATTAAAAACTCACTAAGTCACAGGTCAAGCATCAACTTCAAAAGCAAGTAGAAGAAAAGCAAACACTAAAAACTGAAAAACCAACGCCCCCTATTATAATGAGCAGAAGAAGTTTAAAATGAAATGGAAAAGATCAGGAGAAAGAAATACGTAGACAAATTAATAGAATGCTTAACTGGGGCTGCTCAGTTAAGACTAGAATTGCGCGCTGTTAAAAGAAAAAATTATATAAAAACTTAGAAACCATCAATCATTTTTTTAATTAAAAAATTAACATTACAAAAATTAAAAGGAAAATCATTTTTACTCAAATTATTTAAAAAATTATCCACAGCTTCCCGAAAACTTTCAACATTATTACAAATTTTCTTGATCCTAACTAATTGCGAAAAAACAAGATTTTTGAATATTTTACTACACAAATTAGTTTTAAAGTTGCAGAAAAAAATAACATTAAAATTAAAGGCTTTTCTTTTATCAAACACACCAATTTTAATAAAATTGTTAACAATATCAATTTTAAAATCTAAATATTCAATATTAAAGCAATTTTCATTAGTTTTTTTCAGGACCAAATCACCAGGATAAATTGTATAAATAAAATTATAATCGTCACAATTAAACAAAATCAAATCATCAATGTATCGGAAAGCATTAAGTACTTTATGTTCAAGAAATTTAGCCTCAAAAAAGTGCAAAAAAATGTTGGCAAAAGCCCCAGAAAAGGAATTACCTTGTGGAATTCCAATAATTTGTTTATAAAAATCTAAACCATTAAAAAGAACATTCTCAAAAAGATTAAACTTGCATAAATCTAACCAGTTAAACCTATCAATTTTTTCATCAAATAAATACTTGTCATAAATACCTTCACAAATCTCAATAATTTTTTCATGTGGTATGCTGGTATACAAATTTTCAAAATCAAAAGTGTTAATGCTGGAAATATCATTACTTTTAATAAAATCCAAAACTTCAACATTACTTTCAATAATAATATTTTTCTCTTTTTTAATTTTAAGCAAAATAATTTTTAAAAAACAAAAAAACCTTTTACTAATATCAGAATTATAACTATTAGTACCACATGCTATAAACCTAAATTTAATCGGATTTTTATGAAATTTAACTATTGGAAATAAATATGGAAATGTAATCCTATTTAATTTAAATTTTAATTTTTTACTAAATGCAATAATTCTTTTTTCAATGACTTTTTTTATCTTCTTTGAATTTTAAATAAGTATTATTTGCATTATATTCTCCAATAATCAAGTTTTTAAAAAAATATTTACTCAAAATACAGAAATTATTTGAAGCCTTATCTACAACAGTAACAATGAATTTATCCTTAATATTTTTAATTTTTCTAGATAAATCATAATCAATATAAGTACCTTTGGGAAATGAACTAAAACTGGTATTAAATAAATTAAATTTAACCCTTTCAATAATATTAGCTTTCCACTCAGAAAAACCCTCAACGGGCCAAATATCATTGGCCCGGTACCCCCTGAAGACGTCGGCTTCGGTGGTCATATTTTTATTTTTATTTCATTCGTTTCTTGTATTTCTCCCAACACTTGATTCAGGAGTTCTCTCTTCCAGATTGGGTTTAAAATTACGTCGACGGATTTGAAAATTGGCAGTTGTTAACTCAAAAATTAAGTCAGCAGTTCAATGACGGTTACAAAATTTAAAAAAATGTAAAGTGTTTCAAAAATTTTAAAAACGCCTGATTGAATACCAAACTCATCCCTTCAATTTCAATTCAACCCTTCAAGAGCAATTTCAAACTTTTAAAAAGAATAGCAGATTTTATTTATCCAGAAAAGGTATCCTGATTCTGCTTAATACGACCACAAAGGGATTAATGTTGCCACCTAATTGCTTTCCGCATCATCTAGCAATGATGCAAGTTTTGATTTTTTAGGACGCTTTCTTAAGAAACGATTCGTAATAGTTTCGATATTGATTTTATTTCATCCTTACTTTAATCTGGATGTAACAGTATAATACTAATTGATACTAGTATGCACACCTTTTCATTTTTTATTTCGTCAATGTTTCTAAAAATAAGCGTTAGCGGTGGTGATTAGGGGAACACTTAGCTGATCATCATCCGAGGTTTTGTTGAAAATATAATAATAAATGCTTATTTAAAATGTAAATTATATTTAAAATATTAAAAAAATAATGTTATATTAGTGTTTGTTCATTTGAAATTTAATTTTTAAATATTTTTATAATTTTTATATGTTATTGTTATATTCTTTGTTGTAATTTAAGATGTAAAGTGCATGTTATTAACTTTTTCATTTAAAATGTTAATGTTTCCATCGCTAAATGTTTTTATATAAATTTGGAAACCAAAAAAAAAAATTAGACTGTGTTTAATATGAAAGTGAAGCTTTATTTAATCAGCAAAACAAAAGAATGAAATGCAATAATGCCGTTTTTAGAGAATTGTTTCTAAATGTAGAAACAGGTGCTGAATTAGTGGAGTAAATGATGCATTTAAATAAAAGTCAACATTCAATGGACCAATTATCATGTCTTTTTTATTTAATAAATTCATATCTATACAGATTTCCAGTAAGGCAGCTGCATTTACTTTGATTGACGTGATGAGAATATCTGGGAATTGTTTGATTGATTAAAATAATTTAAATAAATCGCGGGGAATAGAAGTGTATTTTATCCTTTTTCTAAAAACTTTAAAAGAAGGGTTACATAAAAATGAAAACATTCCAGTAATTAAATAGGTTTGTTTATTTTTAGCCTCACCTTCATCGATAATGATTTGATAGCCTTCAATAACGTTTTCTTGACTTTCTCACTTTAATATCGATTAATAATATGTATGTATTTCACAATAATTGTTAAGAAATTTAAACAAAATGATGCAATTTAAATAATTTAATACAGCGTTTCTCAACCTTTCAATATTTGCGGTTCAGTTTTCAATCACAATTTTCATCGCACCCCCAGCTTACAATAAAATGTATACATCAATAATCCATATTGAATATTTTGGATTCTGTTTTTAAATTTTTTTAAACTAACTTAACTTAATTTTTATACCAGTTACGGCTTAGGTCAATTAACTCAAGTATGGATAATTTTTTTTCAATGCTCACCTGTGTTAACATTTTTCGTCAATTCAGGCATTTACAGGGCAGATTTGTTGGGCTCTCTTTCAGGGGCACCATATTAGGAGGGCCAACGGTGCTCCCACAGTAAGAACAAATAGTAAAAGGAAGGATAGAACATCCATGCCTTGCCCGGGATTCGAACCCAGAACCTTTCTGAGGCAAGGGCAGTTTCCTAACCCCTACACAGGCCGGTCGGTATAGTATGGATAGTTAACTCCATACGTATGGATAGTTAATGATCTTTTTTTTGGTTAATGGTGGGCACTTGGGACTATATAATGAAATGTAAATGCACAAAAATATTACGATTTACAGGTTGAGGCAAAAGAAAACCATACAATCAATTTTCATGCAATTTTATTAAAAATAAAAAAGTTGGCTATACAAATAAAGAAATTTCCTGAAATTCAAAAGCTAAAAATAATAAAAGTAGACTTAACTGATAAAAAAGTTTATTGACATCAAAAACTAAAACTAAAAATAAAAGTAGACTTTATTAATAAAGACATTTCATTGGCCACCTTTTTCAGCGATGAAGAGGTACAAACGCTTATTGAAATTTTCAGCGTACTAGAAGTTTTCTACGCTGAAACTAGCAGAATATGATAAAATTCACAGTGCTTCCGGTTTCATAGAAACTGAAAAAAGCTCGTTAGTTGTTATTGGTAATGATTTTCAGAAAATTATCAAGCGATATGGTTCTTATGAAATTTGGTAAATGTGGTAAAATTTTGTAATTTTAAATGATACCTTAGTGCATGACATTAAAATCATTATTTCGGTTAAATTTGCTTTTAGTTTCATATTGTTTACTGAATGTTTGATAATTAGAACTATAATTATGAAAACCAAAATTTTCGGACCATATGAGTGTAAAAATGATCAAATAATGGTTTAAAAACCGTACGGTTTGTTTTTCAATTTAAGAAAAAAAAAATTACCAGAAATGTTATTACTATACAGTACGGTTTTTTATCAGAGTTTTCCCCCAAATTCCTTTAATGTATTCCGTCTACGCCGAATCGATTGCTTTATATTGCGAACATTTTGCGTACAGCGATTGTGTACAGCGCAAGCGAACTATTTCACATTGTCATTTACCTTACTTAATACCAATACAAATGCTGCTTCCTTGCTAAATACAACTCTAAAATGGTAGATATTTGGCTTGAATAGTAAACTTTTTGTAGAATTTTTAGTAGATCCTATTATTAAAAGTATTTTTTTTACTAAGACAAGTAAAATATTTTATAATTAAAATGGTAGACAAAAAGAAATGAACGCACAAGTTAAAGAAATTTAGTTAATTTCTCTTTTTCTATTCTTTCTGCACCCTGTAGGTATTTTTAAAAATTTAAATATAACAAAACTAACATGTTATTTTGCTTACAAAGCAACAAATAATTTTTAAAATTGCGAGTACACCACATGCACCCTTTTTTAAGGGGTGTGGTGCAATTAAGAACTTAAATTCAATAAAAAAATTAGAATTAGAATTTTAATTTTGCATTGTTTAAAATAAATCGACAGTCGTTCTAAATCTGGCATTCAATATCTGTGTTTAAAATCTAACATGTAACTTTTCAAAAATTGAATGCATATAATGGATAGATACTTAATATTTTCATCATATTTCCAAAAAGTTGTTTCATTACTGTAATAATAGTAAATTCTGCTTACATATTTTTTTTTAAATTTCCTAAATGTACTCGAAAAAATGCTTGTTATATATAGTAATAGCATGTGATTGTTAAATTACTTTTGTACTTTTCTCATCAAATCCAATGCACATAATTGATACTAAATTGCACAAAATGTAAGTATAATTTGTAACAATATCATATTTTACCTAGATTTAACTATGCAATTGCAGATTCAGAGATAAGTTTTATTTAAAATGTTGATCGTAAAAATATATTGTTTCCAATAGCATATTGTTTAAGTTTATTTTTTTCAACAGCACCATACAAATAGGAGGGATTAACTTCTTAAGATGAATTAAAACTTTTCGTTTTTAAAGATGTCATACAAATTAAATTATAGCTTCTTTTAAACTTTTTAATAGCCTATTTCATTGTATTTTATCAGATACAGAAACTGTGCCTAATCTTCTTTACTTCAATTTAAACAAATATTACTTAAACTAGTTCCTTTTTTTTTAGTTTTCTGGGAGTTAGACCGAAACACAACTTTTAATAGTTGAAAAATTTTAAAAGCAAGAATAATTCAATGATTCGTACACTCCATTTCAAACTTCATAATATTTTATTTCTTTACCCTAAATAAATAGCATTTTTAGTACAGTGGAAGTCTTAAACACATGTTCGTACTTGAGAATCGCAGCGAAGACCGAAGCCACAACGGGGATAACTGATTGAAACTCGATCTCCTGAGCCTATTTCAGGTTGAAGCAAAGGTTCAGCTCGTATCGTACAGGTTTCTCCTTTTTCTAGAAAAAGAAATTTAAAAATTGGTTTAATTTCATGTAAATAGATTTTCAAATTCAGGAACAAAATGCACTAATATGTTTAAATAATTTCATTTTAAAAATTCTTGTTCAATATTTCTTATTGTAATACAATGAAATGTATTAACGTTTAGTTTAAAGTTATATTATTGCTGAAATGAACAAAACTTTGACCCAGTTTCTCTTTTAGCTATAACTGAAACTTACTGACCACTTTCCGATGCTGAAAACATACATGGACTACATTACTTGTTCATATTTAGTTGTTCATTAATCTAATATCATCAGTTCTTCATGCTGTTCATTAAGATTTGCTCATAAATTTGTAAAATATATTTTCATACATTTTACAAATCTGCTGAAAACAGCATAGGAACATTCAATAATTTTTTAATAATATTTTTTTTTATAAACACAAATTAATTAAGAATGGGGATCTGTTGGATCACGAAGTCCTCAATTTTCCAATAACAAATTGCGCATTTGGGGATACTGAATTGGAGATTGATCGTTCTCTGGATTCGATCGGTGATTAAGATCGGTGGATGAATGAATAAATGTATGAATTGATACGTCCTATAAACGGGTGTGATGTATGGGTGTATCAGAAGTCGAATTCAAGGTCATAGATGGCTCCACTGGAAAACAACAACAATCTCACCCTTGCCTAATGACCTACGACAACAATAACAACTAAGAAGAGTAAATAAAAAAATCATTAATATTTTAACATGGAGATATTTGTTAGTTACTTATTACTCAATTAAATTCTTGAGATCATTTTTTGCTTAAATACCTAAGAATTTATGCTATATCAAGTATTATCTCTTAGGTAATAGATAGAGAACAACGCAGGACGTTGGACAATATCAATTTTAAACCTGGAATCGCAAAGGTAATCCAACTTTGCCTTAACTAAAATAATGCCTTGATAGCTCTTCCCACTTCATTATACCTTGAAAAATTTGCTTAGGTTTATATCTTGATGTTTCACTTAGAAAATTGCAAAAAAGTCTTTTTTATAAGAATCACTCGTTACAGATTGAAATTCTGTGACTATTTTTATTCCGAATACGCCTTTAGATTGAAAACTAATTTGAAAAGTTGAAAATTGAATAACTTTTTCTGTGTCTATATAGAAATCCTTAAATTGGGAGATTATATGTAAGTTTCAATTTGAGACCCAAACTAAAACAAAAACCACAGATTCAGGTTCTAAAAACAACAAATTTGGAAATATTTTAAAAGAAATTCAAACATCTTCAACGAGAAAAATATTATGTGAGAACTACCAGAATATAATAAACTTTATCGTGTTGGGAACACCGAAAAGCTCGGTAATTTTTAACTATTTTTTTTAATAATTTTGTTAAGATTAGCAATAAAATATGATTTTATAATCTGTGATAAAATTTAGTCAATGTATTAAGACTTGGCAATTTTATCATACTTTTTAGAGTATGGCATAAAAACCATTTCTTTAACTGAATTTGTTCTTTAGCTTTTAATTTTCTATTTGGTTAAATTTTCCTTTAAAATTAGTATCTTTTACGAAGTATATGATAATAAGAACTATAATTTTGAAAACCAGAATATCTGGTCCCGTTACCAAATGAGCAGAAAATTACTATTTATTTTGGTTTTATTAACCATAGTTATTGTATTTTTTCTAAAAATGTTGTTATCAATTAGTATATTAATTTCACCGGATTTTTCTTCACTGTGTAAATATTACAAATATCAAAATCGTGCTTAAAGTTCCAAAAAATAAGATTAAAATTTTATAATTTATTTGAGAAACTTTTTCTAACAGTATTTGCTAAAAAATATTATTAGAACATTACTAGTATTTTTGTGATACATATGCTTTGCTTGAAGATTTGGTTATAATATGTTAAGACAATATTCATTTACTTGAAACAAGTAAATTAATTTGTTTAAATAAAGGGAATTAATGATAAATAAATAGACAAATTACTTAAAACTCTTTCACACGTTTCGCAACAATCACACCTTACAAATACTGGTCTTGTGCCTTCAAGGCAAGTATTTTGTCTACATTCAGCATCAGTGCAATCAGGAATGCAAATGGAAGCTAAACTCATATGAGCAATTGCAAGAATCAGGAGAAATAGGTTCAGCATATTTGTTTCGAATTTCGCCATCTTGTTCTGAAATAAATTTAAAAAAACTATTAGCAAAATATTTTGCATTACGAATTTAACAAAAGTATATTTCATATTATAATATCTGTTAATAATGCAGATGATGCAAAATTCCACAAAACATTAAAAAATTCCTCTAAACATTATTTTTTACCTAAATGATTCATAAAAAATATTTAGAACATGTGTTTTTACTGCATTTTTATCACCATTTTGTTATGATCCAAAAAAAAAAAAATCACCGAGAAAGCTCTTTGGGAACTACACTCTTACAAGACTGGAAGGATTGCGTATATGAATAGGATCAACTATTATTGATAATAATTGAAAATTAGTTATTAACAATTATAATTGCATAATAGACATTACAATACGTTTATTTTAAGCAAATGCTGAAATACTGTGAACAAGTATTTCAATTGAATTAGAGTTAGAAATAAGTTATAAGTTAGTAAAAATAAGTCAACGATTTGCTTATAAGAAAATTTTAAAAATCAGAAAAAATAACGTTTCTAGAACTAAATTAATTATTTTTGCGAAGTTTCCATGTATCATCCGTAATAGCTACTTGGAATACTGAGTTAACTTCCCAAGCATATGAACAATGTTCCATTTACAAAGCAACTAACGGGTAAGTTTGATGGATAGATTATATAGTAATGATCACATTTGTAGTTTTGTAAGAGAATTTATATAGCTGTCTTTCTGGAAGAAGTCATATAAAGATGACTACTTCTACGAGATCTTTCTGACAAACTGAGTTCACCAATGTCCCCTTCAGTAGTAAACATAATTTCATGGTGTGGTTCTTTGGGTTTATGGAAAACATGGCATTAAATATAATATTTTGTAGGCCAGATTATGCAGGAATTCTCCTATTTGTAAAAATTAGTCCTATTACTATCCAGTAATAGGAGAATATAATCTCCTATTACATTCTCCTATTTGTCCTAAAAGATTTATAGTGCACTGAGAAATAAAAGACCAGAAAATGGTAACATTTATCGTGTTTCTGGATCTAAGGGAGCACCACAAAGATCGGTAATTTTTACTGAAATGCTTAGCAATGATTCCTATTGATGACAACTTATAATATATGGTTTTATAATATGACATAAAAAGTTGATAAATGTGATCAAATTTCGTAATTTTATCATGAAACTTTAGCGCACGGCATAAAAATCATTTATCGGTTAAATTTACTTCAGTTTTTTTTCTCATTTTCGCATGATAATAAGAAATATAACTTTAAAAAACAGCATTTTTATCATATAGTTAAAATTACCGTCAATTATTAACGTTAAAATTACCGAATGAATTGTTTATATACAGTATCTTTCTTATTACCTAAATTTTAGCAGATTTTTTTTAAGCAGTACGATAGATTATTAAAATGCTTTTCTTATAGTTTTAGTACGAATGGTTTACTTTAAAGTGGTTAGAAGTTGCACACGATTCCAAATGTGTCCCTCTTCCTCAAAAAATTGAAACAAAATTTGAAAAATTGAAAACTAAATTTCAGGCTAATTGGAACAATAGCATTTTTAATTAAAATTTATCCGTAACACATTAAAATAACTCACCTACTTCTAATCATTAACATTTAATTGAAACTTATCTATTTATATTCTCTCCACTATATAGAACGTTTATGGACCTTACAAATCATGTAATGAAACAAATAAAAATGCAGGTGTCATGCTTTCGAAATTTAGAAAAGTAAATTCCAAATATCATGAAATATAATTTAAGGTATTCTGAAATTTATGATGTGTGATAACAATGTGTTATATTGAAATATTTGAATTTAAATGGAATTGACAGAGGCAAACCAACAGTTTCAAAACTACATTTAATTTGTTCTTCATGTAAAAGAAATTTCCTAAACGTACACGGAGAAATTGGAACCACGAGCAGTACTGCATGATAATAACATTTCTGGTGAAAAAAACATAATTCTAGTTAATGATACAAAAATATACGGTATTTACAACATTCATTTGGTAAATTTTTCGTTTATATGATAAACGGTTAACCAGTAAGTCTGGTTTTCAAAACTATAATTCATGTTACCGTATATTTATATAAAATGCAAAACTGGAAAGTAAATTTATGCAAATAAATGGTTTTATGATATGCTCTAAGATATAGCGGAAAATTATCAGTCGCATTAACAAACCTTATGTTTGATTAGAAACAAATTAGCATTGTAGAATCGTATTTGATTCTTAAATTTACCTAAATCACTACTAACGCGCTTCTGTAAAAATTACCGATGTCTTGATGTTCCCATAAAATCCAGAAACATGGTAAATTTTACCATATTCTGGTAGTTTTGACCTGACTTATTTTTCTCAGTGGACTAGAAGCTATTCTATTTACTCTCAACAACGTTGAAATGTTTTTAATCCCAACTACAGTCCTAAAATCTGTCATTTAAGTTCCTAAATAATAAGATCGGAAACTTTATATATCCGTTTGAGTTATTTTATTCCAACGTAAAAAAAATATTCTGCTATGCAAATATTAGATACTAAACTAATCTATGAAAAAAAATTTGCATAGAAATATATTCCAAAATTATACAGGGTGTTTATAAATTCCCGGATCCATTTTGATGCTTAATAACTCATAAAATAATAAAGATAGATTAAAATTAAAGCATAAATGGTTAGATAGACTCAATAAGTTTCATGACCCTTGTCAATGAACTTCCACGTGTGCCCTCTTTGTCGCACGGAGAATATCAAGTCGATAGTCAATTTCACGCCAGGTAGCATCAAGCATGTCGGCATCCACCGAGGCTATTGCGATTGTAATTCTGGCTTTTTGGTCATCAATGTTCGACACGATCCTCCTGTAAACATTGTCCTTTATAAATCCCCAAAGAAAAAAGCTCAGCGGCGTTATATCAGGTGATCTGGGTGGCCAAGGAAAGCACCAGCGATTTCACAAACATGGTAAATCTATTACTTTTACTTTACGTATTTTTACTAAAACAAGTTTTGATTACTTTTTAAACGTCTCGTTACATCTCACAACCACATTTGAAATCATACATTTATGTATCTAAAATTTTTTTATAAACTTTAGGGATGGATTTCTTTCAGTTTATAATGTTATTTTCAAAAACTGACTATTAAACAAAAAGAACTTGTATAAAATATTTTTTTGGTCAATTTATAGTTATAAATGTATGTTATATGATTTAACAAACACTGTTTTCAAATTTACAAACATATCTCACATTTAAATTTTTTTGATTCAGAATCACATGCATAAAAACGAAGACAGTGAGGGAAACTGCGATCTACTCGAGGTCCTTTTGTGCTAAATCCATTATAGCTGGGATTCACCTAGCAGTAATCTCCAAGTTCTGAAAAAGTACAAATATAAAAAATGAGATAGTGGTGTTAAAGTCAGCTAAGAAATGTTTCGTGATGTACACTATAATTCAAAAAGTCTCTTTGAGAATTGTCTTAACAAAGAGTCTAATAATATAATAGCAAAAGTATGAATCAAAATTAACGAATTTTATGAAGCATGTAGCCATGGTAAATGAACAAACAAAACTCAATCTAAGGAAATCAAAGGAAAAATAAATTTATTTGAAAACAGCTACATCCTTCCGAATTAAAAATTTTCAAAATACAGATGAAATTAGTGTATTAAATAAAAACAATCTCGAATAAGGTACAAGCGAAAAACAACATCAACCCTATCTTTAGTATAAAAATTTATAGAAAAAGAAAAACCTCTATATATTAATAGCCTCCACTGTTAAAAAATCTCCTTCAAAAAACTTTTTTTTAAAATTGGTTAATTATTAGAAAACATTCTTCTCAGTCTAAATGAACAAAATGCTTCAAAAATATAATTAATTTGGTTGCGCGAAAAGCAAACGTCGAGCACTAGGAACAAATTATTTTTAAAAATTAAATAAAAATAAATAGGGTACAAATTTTACAAGAACAAGTCTTAAGAAAAGTACTATTCTAGAGTTAGATGTAAAGGGTTACAAAACCGTACATTTTCGTATTCATGTTTTTTTAACCGTAGCAATTGTTAAACAGCTTCAAAACCGTAAATATAAAAAAATATAACTCACCATAAGCATTACGGTTAATTGGATGGACAGCCTGTTGTCGGTCATTTTACTGTAATTTCAGAATGAAAATTTTTAAAGTGTAAAAGAAGTATTGCTATTTTCCAAGCATAAAATTTAGTTTTAGATTCATTTTCTTAACAAGCAGAAAACTGGATCTGCATATGATTGGTTTAAACACGGAATGTAGAGCTCAAAAAACTGAGCTTCACAAAAAAATCCAATTATTTTTAATTCAAAAACTACATTTTTTTAAAACCGTATGAAAACAAATAATATGTTTCGTGAAGTATAATGGATGGCTTATTCAATAATTTATGATAAAATTCATATTGATAAGGTCAAAAAAGTTTTGCTTTATTTGTTTAAAAAAGTTATTACGTACAAAGAATTTAAAATTCTGAAAAACTTTTCACTTAAAAATGTTTTACAAAAACTCATGTGATATTTTCTATGTTTTAAAACAGTTTTTTCATTCGTAATCTACTAAGTTAAGTTTTACTGCAATACATGTTCTTTTTATTTAGGTTCAAAGATTCAAATAGCAGCATTATTTTCGCAAATTGAATCGGTATTTTTTTTGCAATTATTTTTCAAAATACAATTTTATAAGTACTTGATACAGAAAATAAATTGTTTAAAATGTTCATATCTAGAATTTTTTTACAAGTTTTTCAGCACTCGTATCCGACATATACTTCTCTAGTATCAGTCGGACAGTCATCTTTAGTACATAATTTTCCGTCGCAGTTAGGTTTGCAAACGTCTGAAACATTTACTTGAAAGGGGCAAAATATATCCGAAATATTTCAAGCATTCTCATTCCTGAAGCCTAAAAAATATATAGCTTTTAAATACAGTAGAGAACCGATTATCCGGAGCGATCGGGACCATCGCTATTCCGGATAACTGATTTTTCCGGTTTTCTGAATCGCTACAAAAAGCCGTTTTTTTTATTGTTAAACCCTACTTAAAAAAATTATATTTGGAAATAATCTTAAAAAGAAGAAAAAACGAAGTAATACACTTATGATTATTTCCAAAATGATAGTAAGCTAAACATCTTTTCAAAAAGAAAGAAAAATCCTAAAATCTTATGAAGAAAAAAAAATTGTTTTTTAAAAAAATGGCGGAAAATTTATCGAATTTCGTTCCGGTTTTTTGGTTTTCCGGTTTTCTGATTTCCGGATAACGGGTTCTGTACTGTATATTGAAAAAACCAATATATAATATTTAAACTATATTTATCCTTGTTTAAAACATTATTTGGCGTATCATTATTATAATTACTACATTTCCATACAACAAAAAAAATTAAAAAATCATCAAAAAATATATAATAGTTTTTGTGGTCATCATGCTTCCGAACAGCTTCACATTATGAAGATATATATTACATGTATCCTTTTTCATAAACTTCACTCTTAAAAATTTCAGAAAAAATTGGTTAAGTAGCAATTTATTTAAATGTTATTTTACCATATTGAAACAAAACAGTCAAATAATCATAAATAAGATTGTATTCAAACCGTTAACTGTGAGAAAAACCGTTTATTATCTGCTTTCAACTAATACGGTTAAACAGCCAGAATGTTATCTCACCAACTAAGCCCACCTAATGAAACCACTTAGTTCATTGCATCTGGGGTATTATAGCCGAGAGGACTAATATCTCACTTTCATGACAGACAGAATGGGAATTTGAGTCAAAGCGTTAACCCCGCAATATTTCGTCCATTTTCTTGATGACATGAGAAGTTTCTAGTATGATGCACTCTTTAATGCAAATTACCTAACAAAAAACTTATGTCCAATTAAATTCTTCTTTACGGTTCGGAAACTATGCTAATTTTAAATGGTTAAAAACAGTATAGTTCTGTATTTATGGTTTTATAACCATACTAGTTGTAAATGGTTTGGTTTTGAAACCATAAAAGTTAAAATATGTAGAAACTACATGAAAACAGAAATAATTTCCAGATAAGTTCATAATTCTAGGTTTGTTCTCAACATTTTCAATAAGTTTGAAACTTTATAAGAAAATGTTTGAAACATAACTAGTACTAGGTTGCTTCCTGGGGATAACTTTCAAATTGTAAGTAACTTCAATTATTTGTTTTCCTTTCAAATATATTTCTATGATTGTCTTCATGGTCTAAATCTCTAAATTACTTGAATGAAATTTGTTAACATAACACAAAATATAAGCTAAATAAGCTATTTTTCTTAATAATACCAGAATTTAAAAGATCAATAAAAGCAAATTAGAATCTAAAACATAATATTTTATTATTGTAATTCGAGATATTTTTTTTATTTATTCTTAAGCTCTTACTTCAAATATAATTTTTACATGATCTTTTAAATTTACATTAGAATAATCAAAAATAAATAAAATCCTGTTCTAGGATGCACATTAGCAGATAAATGCATATTTGTAACCTGCACCAATATTTGACTTATAAGAGTAGCGTGCTTAACTTGACTTATAAGATAAACGTGCCTAACCATTTTAGCATAGTTTCTATAGTTCACAGGATCTATCTGATAATACAAAACCTACTTTTTGATGTATTTTTCTAAAGATATAAGTGCAAAATTTTTAAAAATTGAGTGAAAAAACAAGTGAAAAAACAAGTAAATTTAAGTTTTTATGCTGTTAGAAATTTCTTGGTTAAAATAGCTAAATAGCAATTTATTTAACTGTAATTTTACATACTCAAACAAAACAGTAAGTAGCATTAAAAATTGATTTTAAAACTGATATGTGTATGGAAAAAATACGTTTATTGTTTTTTTTCCTGATACGGTAAAACGACCAGAATTCTATCCGCTCCAACTAAGCCCACCTTATAACATTTTGTATCATGCAGCTGGGTACGTACGTACAGTATCTGGGAGTCCTAATCGGTCAATATCGTGCCCTTCTGAACAAGAGTTTGACTTCCAGTTACTACAACACCCTTCTCACTCTTTCAATGCATAAAAGGTTTCCATTGTCCTGCAACTCTTCAATCGGTGCCTTGGACTATTAAAATACGAAACTATCCCTCACGCATAAATGACGCAGTACCCACCGAGTTCCGATGGCCGTTTAAGCTTCATTTTCGTGGTTTGGAAACTATGCTAGCTGGAAATGGTTACAAAACCGTATAGTTTTATATTCATGTTATTTTTAACCGTACCAGTTGCTAACGGTTTATGAACCGTAAAGGTAAAAAAAATAGTCCCAAACCATAAACATTATGATTAATTAGATAGATTGATTGCTGCCGGTCATTTTACCGAAATTTCAAAATGAAAGTTCTAAAGACGTAAAAGAAATACTGATATTTTTCCATCATAAAATTTAGTTTTAAATTCACTTTCCTAACAGCCAAATATCTAGAATGATTTATTTAAGCATGAAATGTAGTACTCGAAAAACTGAGCTTCACAAAAAATCCAATTCCCTAATTCAAAACTAAGTATGAAAAATCGTATTTTTTTAACGGTATCTAAACAAATAATATGTTTTCAATTGAAAAAAAGAAAAATCTATAACTTTAACTATTTTAATAACACTATTATGATATAAACATGTAAATTGTAATTGTATATAATTGTATGCAACTACTAAGTATATAATAGTGCGTATAATGATAGAAATGCTGTATATAATTGTTTATTACTAATAAGTATGTAATAGTGTATATAATGATAGAAATATTAGAAATATTATATATAATTGCATATAACAATTATTATAATATAAACTTATAAATTGTTGTCGTGGCCATGTCGTACGATATATTTACAAATTTCTCAAACTGACTATAGATTGGGCATGTTTCTATTTCATTCAAATATATTTACTCACATTAAAAGTTGAAAACAAAAATTCATGTTTTGCTAGACCAAGTCAGGAAATTTAAATTAAAATATAATTTGAAGTACTTTATTTGCATAGATACTAAATCTGTTCTCAGATACAATTATATAACGATTTTTATTTAAAGAATTGTATAACCAGCTTTAATATAAGAATTTTAAGCAATTATGATAGTGTCTCGAAACTAAGCATGAAATATGGCTTCTGAACTAAAACTGTATTTATTTAGCTTTACAGTAAATTACATTTTTATATCTGATTGAGAAAGCAATATCTAATTCAATTCTAACTAAGCTTTATATGTCATAAATCACTTTGATTGCATCACTGGCACTGCATCATGAAGAACGCGTTTTAGAAAATTGAAGTAATTTTGCTTCTTTAGCCGTCACCAAAAGTACTTCCAATTGTATTATTATAATAAAAACAACTTCTACAATTTATATAATGCAAACAAAATCTAATTTAATAATTGAAAAAAAAATGAAATAAGTGAAAAATAAATAAAACTGCTACTATAGTTTTTCTGCAAAAACTTAACTTGTAGAAAATTTTGAAACAATAATCAGTGCTTAAATATCTCCAAAAAGAATGGTATGCACAAAAACAGTTCAAAGAATTGAAAAGAATGTGATGTATAGAAACAATTCATAACATTAAAAATAATGCCATATTTAGAAACAGTTCATAGCCGTAAAAAGAATGACATATATAAAAACAGCTGGTAGCATTTAAAGAACTGCAATTATTAAGACAATTAATTGCTTTATAAAGAACATGATATATAGAGATAATTCATAGTATTAAAAAGTAAATAATTCATAGCATTAAACAGAATGTGGTTTATCGAGACCGTTTATAGTATTACAAAGTATAGAATATATAAAAATAGTTTATAGTATTAAAAAGAATGTGATATCTAGAAACAATTCATAACATTAAAAAGAATGGGATAGTTAGATATAATTCACAATAGTAAAAAGACTGACACATATAAAAACAGCCCTTAGTATTTAAAAGAATTAAATGTATAGAGACGATTTATTGCTCTAAAAAGATCATAATATATAGAGACAGTTCTTGGTATTAAAAATAATATTATATATAGAGAGATAATTCATAGCATTAAGCAGAAAGTAGTATATAGAGAAAGTTTATAGTATTACAATGAATAGAATATATAAAAATAGTTCATACCATTGAAAAAAAAGTTGTTTAAATGACGATACTTAAAGGCATGAATTTTTGAAAAAGACAATTGTTACTGAAAGGATTTTGTTAAAGAGAATTATCGATGCAAGCATAATTGTCGCTGGAACGAACTTAATAAAAATGTGCTTTGGTGAAAATACAATACTTAAATCTAGGCAATAGAAAAAAAATTTTGATGAAAATAATTTTTAATGTTTCTGCATATTTTAACGCAAAAAGTTGCTTCATGTAGTGATTTAATTTGCATATTCTATAATACGATATAAACATGAGTCGATTTATTACGTTTTTTGAGAAGTGGAAAAAAAAACATGAAGACAAAACCATTGTCAAACATGTTCAAATTAAAAATAGGTTTATTTATTGAATTTTCATTAGGAGAATTACTACTTCATATTTACATTCAATCTTTAAACGTTATTAAACCTGTGAAACTAAAAGTTTTTCAAAATCCAATTTTACGAGATCCTAAATGGTGTTTAACTGAGAAATGTAATTATTTTTGTTAATTATATAATTTCTGAAATGAATTAAACTTACAATATATTTGTTTTGTGGAATATTTTTTCTTAATTTTCTAATTCTGAGTCTATTTATTTAAAATGGCGCATTTATTTAATTAGTTTTTTGCATATGTAACGATGCAGGAAACTTAATTCTGTTGCGAAATTATCCGTTAGTACAGATCAAGTAAAAATCTAAATTTTCATGTAAAATAAAAATCAAATGCCAATTTGTTTTCTACCTTCAAACTATATTAAGTGCTAAGTAATTTTTCTATTATATCCAGTAATACCATTTTTTTCGTATTTACAGAGAGACAAGTCATGGTTACATACGTAATTTTTAAATTACATATGTAACCATTCACGATATATGTAACTATTTATACATATGTAACGATCCAGGAAAACTATTTCTGTTGCGAAATCGTCTGATGGGTCAAGTGTTGTGTTGGTAGATCAAGTAAAAGCCTTAATCTATTCTATAAACAAAGGTTAATTTGTTTCCTACTTTTCAGATATAATCATCCTAAAGTGCTTAGTAATTTTTCTGTTATATCCTGGAATATTTTTTGTCTTATTCATGGAAAGACAAGCCATTGTAGCATATGTAGTTTTTAAATTACCTGTGCAAAGATTTATGATATATTTAACGATTCATGCATTAGCAACGATTAAGGAAATATAATTCTGCTGCAAAATTGAGTATTAGTACTTCTCAATTAAAAACCTTAATTTTTTTCTATTAATCAAATGTCAATTTGTTTCATACATTTCAAATATAATCAGTATAAAGTGCAAAGTAATTTTCTGTTATATCCTTGAATATCATTTCTCCTATACATAGAGAGATAAGTCATCGTTACATGCGTAATTTTGAAATTATCAAAATTATTTTTTATTATCTTTTTTCATATTTATAGAAGGACAAGTATTAAAAATTTTGAAATATTTAAAGCTGCTGTGTCCCGGTCCTGATTACTTTAAGCAAAATAACATCCTATTTTTTCTTCTTTTTTGACAAAAAGGTTCACCTTTCGAAGAGAAATTGTAAAGGCAAAATTATATAACATCTGGTTTAATGTATTTAAAAGAAATCTTAAATCAACAAAAATGTTGCGTGACAAAAAATTTCTTGTTTAAATATTTTTTAGTTAAAATTCGTCAATTTATTACTTTGAATTTCGCATTGGTGCGTATTTTTAGATATTTTAGGGAGCTTTTGCGTTACATAAAAATGAAAAAAGCTGAAAATAAAAAGAAAGAAAGAAATTGCTCAGGAGAACAAAAAAAGTTTTAAAAAATCAAACTTCAGGTCCTGACAGTATACGTTATTTTTTTAGTTTCGTTGTAAAGTTTTGTAACTTTACTGAAGTGACTTTAAATGGTCCTGTAGTGATAATGATTTTCAGTGTTACAAATTTACAATTTAACCGATAAGATTTCGATAATTACTACGATATAACTTACTCATTAGGCAGGTTTTTTTTCGCATTTTGTGTATAATTACTTAATATTACTCTTTGTAAACATATCTTTTTATCTTTTAACTTGCTTAAAAATATCCCATACATATATTGAAGTTTTATCCTTCATTTCCTATCCTTTTTAGGATAACCATTTCAAGTTTTCTTAATTTTGTTACTCTGGGTATAAAAATACTTTTGCAAAAAAAATAACAATAAGTAATAAGAGAGTTCTTTTTATTTTTTGTTGCTAATATTTTTTGAGTTTTCAATTCTTACATAAAATTAAAAAAAAACTTTCAATCACTGCCATGTTCAAGATAATTGTCAGCTATTGGAAAAGCAACAAGTTTATTAAGTTATTTTTTTTTGCATTTCATAAAACTTATTTTGAGTAAGCAATTAAAAAATAAGTTATTTTAAATCATGTCGGATTTGTACGAACTTTGGTAGTCACACTATAAACAATGTGTACCACCAATTTAAGAAAAATAACCTTTGTCTAAATGCGTAGATTACATTAGCAAATCTAAAAGATTTAATGAAAATGTATCATTAGAAATACACTAAATGTAATAATATTTTTAATAAAAATATGTATACAATAATACCTTAGTCTTATCATTCCTTAGTCACGAGCGATAAATCCACGCAAGCAAGTTTCCAAAAGGGAGTAACAGAATTATTTATTTTATTTATTTATTATTTTATGTTTCAAACATTTAAGACGCTTTTAAAATATTCTTAAAAATGTTTCACTAGAAAAATTATTAGTTTATTTTTATGCAACTAACAAAGACATTTTTGTTTGTATGTTTTTGACACAGATTTAAAACTATAGGAACAGTCTTTTAAGGCATAAACATTACTTTAAAACGCAAATGAATATTTTTTAACTTTTATTTCATAGACTTTAACCTCCTCCCCCTCTCTTTCTCGTCAAAATCACGAGGTAAATTTTTGCTCCTTTTTTTTCATGCCTGTGATATTTTCGGGCTAGAGTGATCAATAGTAAGGCACCTTCAGGGCTTAAATATATACTTCTCTTGTACCCAGAATTTTTTTATTTCTCAGTTTACATACTAGTTGGCTGTATCAGGCATTTTTTAATGTAACTGGATATAGTTTACTTGAAATTCATCATACGCAAAAAAATTACTAATATTTATTAATGATATGTGATTATTTAATAAAATCTTAATGTTTAAAGCACGTATTTTTCTAATTTTCCTTGTTTACTGGAAAACTAACATTCTATTTTAATAACCCTGAATGTTGGCTTCATTAAAACAATTTAATTTTTCAAATTGCAAGCTAAAAAAAGTTCAAAAATAAAAAAAATCATACATATTTTGTACATATACCTTTAAGTTATATGTTATAATAGTTATATGAAAAATTCATGTAAAAGTTTTTTGAGTAGAGTTTTTTGGATAAAAAATAGATATTGCTTTGACCATTTTCTTGAAAACAATAAGATCGTTAAGGGGGTAATGTGTAATTATTATCACGGGGAGTTCAATTGATTCGAATGTATATTTCAAGACGGGATTGAAAATTAAGCAGTATCCATTTTTTGGAAATATTAGTGCTTTAATATACATCTCGGATATTTTTATTGATTTTAAGTAAAAGCAACGATTAGTAACAATAGGCATTTAACTAGAGACAGTGCAAGTTACAAACATTATAGTCTAAAATTATAGTACATCATAATACATTTATTTAACACTTTATATATATTTTAACACTTTATTTATATATTTTAACACTTTATATTCCAAATTTAGTGATCATGGGTAGTGAAAAGAAATTTTTTGCAATTTTTATGAGTCATTTTTTTATTATATGTTAGATAATACAGCAGACACAAGTATTTGTATTAGCATCACAAATCAAAGCTTGTCCACATTTAGGAAAACTTACATCAACCCTTGGTTCTGGCAGTGATTTTGTTCTTATTGGTTCAGATCTCTGGATTTCGCAGTGGTCTCCTATGCCTAAAACAAGCAAATATTTTTTACTAATTTTAGGTTTCTTTCTGATAAACTGCTGAAAACTAATATTCCTTATTTGAGTAAAAAATTAAAAGAATTATCACGTCTAAAGCCACATTACTTGTCATATTGCATGCTTACTCGTGCATTGAAACCCACTGTTTCGATATGGTGCTATTAATAGTAATAATATTAATGACATCATGCGTGTATCTCAAAACTAAAAATGGATTCAAATACTTTATACCAAAGTGGTGAGTGAAAATCAATGCATAACTTTTAAATTTAGGATTTTCATTGCACCATGAAGTGTTATTTAACTTAACTTGGTGTAAAGTAGCCGCCATCATTTTTGTTACTCAGTACTCTAAAATTTATAATTTCAGTAAGATATGATACACATAACAGTCAGTAGAGCTATTTTTACGATATAATATAAAGCAATAATTTAATCATTAATATAGGATGCATGCATTCAATGCTTCTTAAAATAAAAGCAGATTATTAATCGTACACCCTTCATGTTGTTGCTGTTTCTAATGCCACGTGCCAATTAACCAGCAAGCCTGCTTGGTGAAACTAAGCGAATTTTAAGCATTTCAGGGGATGTGTTTCCTGTTTATCAGTTGCACCATGCATGGCCAAGAATACGTCTTCACCACTCATATGCGTCACAGTCAGTTTTAAAGAGCCGACCCATTCATACATCCATTTATTCATTCATCCAAAGTTCGTAATTCGGACCTGAGTCAGAGAATGATTAATCTCCAATGCAGTACCCCAGAGGTATTGATTTGGAAAGGGAAATTGAAAGACTTCCTGATCCAACATATTCAACTTGCACCAGTCACCATTTATTATGCGGGGAATCTTCAGCCGGTGGGGATCGAACTCACTTCTTTTTTTTTGTGCACTGTATACCTTTTAAAAAAACATAATTATTTTTACTATACAACTAAAAACAGATAACTTATTACGACAATTAACTTCAGTATATTTTGAGCATCGTGGTGACCAACTCAAACTAGATTATAATCTTCTCTATTAGAAACATACAATATCGATCACCTGCCCTCTGATGAAATTAAGGCCAATAATGGTGAAAATAATTCATGAATTTAGTAAAAGTTTGGAGTTTAGTGTTAGCTTTATCATTTATTGGAGTTTTTTATGTAACTACACCCATAAGACTGAATTTAAGCTCTCTTTTCGTGTTTAAATTGAAACAAGCAAACAAAAACTCCCACAATTTTTGAATTTTTCAAAGCAAAATTTGGATTGATATTACAATACAGTTTTCTCTGTGGAAACACGCATAAGAATATGCACTATTTACATAATTAGACAGATTCCTGATAGAAAGTCGAGTATAATTACATTGCCCTCTAGTCATAATCTTTGTTGACTATAGGGCAATACAGTTACACCAACTTTACAGTTATATAGTTATACAATACTTTTACCAAAAATTTTATCTATTAATGAAAGGAAATTTAAGTTCCTTTTTAAAAATATTTAAAGTCTTCAATAAAATAATTCTGGAAAAAAATTTATTGTTTAATAGGGGAGATGAGCGCTAGTGTGGACAATTTATGTAAATTTTTGCCGAAACTCTAATTAATTAACACTAATAGAATTTTTCAATATCGTAAATGTTTATGCTCCTTTTAAAATATTGTTTTTTTTAACGGTAGGCATTGAACTCCCGTTCTTAGTCTTGGAGAAACCTGAAGTGCAGCTCATTTAACGTTACCTGATGGGCACCTAGAGGAGCAATATTACACAAACTGCACTGCCTTAGATACCCGTTCATAGGATGGGCCACATTCACACATCACACAACTGAGAACATACCGCAGAGACAAACGTTCATGACCTGAGCGAGATTCGAACCCGCATCCATTGCCTTCACTGTGAAGCACGATAACCAATCAGTCACCTGACCAGTCACTTTAAATAGTACATAAGCTACTTTAGATGTGTACATTTTTATTAATAATACATTTTTAAGTTGTAAAACACTAGATCCATGTCTGAACATGTGAACAAGTCTTGAACCAAATTATTTATTCGATTGCCTGGATATTGCCGAGACAGCCAGCCTGGCTGATGTGGAGTCGGGCCCATGTCCTGGAGGTCGGGAGTTCAATCCCCACCAGATGAATTTTTCCCCTTTATAAAATGGTGACTGGTGCACGTTAAATCTCTCGTGGCTCTTCCAAGTTTAAACAAATTAATATATCTAGAGGTACTAGATCAGAGATTGATCGCTCTCTGATTCAGACCAAAATTATGATTTACGGATGGATGAATGGTATGTTAATTCTCTCTGTAAAACGGGATGTGACAAATGCATGTTGTCCCCGGATTGTCATCAGGAATGTTTCACAGACCGTCACCAATAGTTCGTTGCACAGCTTTAGTGGACGTAAATAAAAGTGCCAAGTATTATTGCTACTATTTGAAGAAGAAAAAATTAAAACCAAAATTACTAGTTTTGTCTAAAAATACATTCTTAAGTGAATATTCTTTGTGCAATCCTTATAACATTTAATTTCGAAACTTAATAATAAATAGAATACTGCTAGAATGAGAGATTTTTCTGGAATATTAAATGCATAGTACGTTTTAAGCTTTACTATTTAATTTTTGATGTGTTCAATTTGTCTGTCATGACTACTTCAATTTTCAGTTTTCCTTGCATTCGTATTTGAAATATTGGCACCACTAAAGCCCCACTGGTAGCTATACAAATATTGTGCCAAGCCTTCTATAGTTCTTAGAGAAATGCTCGTAAAGTCATTAACTTAAACTGAATAAATTGAAATTTTCGAAGGCGTCTCCTACCTATTATGATGAATATCTATTTAGGCTGACACTTATGAAATTTAAAAGAAAATGGTAACTGAAATAAAGCTATGATTAAAAAATAATTCCGAAGATGTTACTAAAGTATTATTCATGATTTAAATAAAATGTGGTTCAAAATATTTTTTTTTTATTATTTAAAGAGAAGCTACAAGGATTGAACAAAATAATGGAACCACACTTCTGAACTAACACATTTTTTTTTCATTTTTCTCAATAAATGATTAGAGAATCATTTTATAACTTCAGAAATGTTTATATTATAGGATTTATCATACTTCTCAATGAGGTTTAATGCTTTAAGAGATTTAAAAGACCTACAATAAATGATCCAAGGAAAATAATATTGTTGAAAATCTTTTGCCTAAAAATGAAGAATGAATTTGAAACTTGTAACAATTGTTTTTGCTGTAACATAAGATAACTGTACAAAATTTCGTAGGCCTATCTTAAATATTTATAAAAATATTGAAATTTTTATAAATTAAAAAAACTAAGTTTTTTGTCTTACGTTTTATTGATATAAATTTAAAAATATTCAATAAAATTCGACAGAACTTTTAGAGAAGTGAAAAATTATTTACAAAATTATTGCTTTAAAATTTTAAAACAATGTTTAAAACTACGAGAGAAATGAGCAATTAAAGTAGCACTTTTATACTGTGCATGAGCGGAAAACATTAGATTTTTTTTCTCATAATCTTCTAGAAAATTTTATTATGAGATTTGAATATTTTAAAAATTTAAGAAGTTTCAAGCAATTTTCTAAGTAGTTTTCGCACTTTCTAAAGGAAAGCTCAAAATAATAAGGCGGGTTTCGACAAATTTCATTTTGAACAGTGAAACATGATTATCAAAAATGACACCGGCGTTGTTGGGGATTATTCCCGATAAAAGCCTATTTTCTTTCGCCTTTTTTCTTTCTTCATACAATCATATTTCGGTGTATAAACGCTTACTGTATAGAATTATCATGTTTTATTTAATTTTGTCTTTTGCTTTTAATTTTTAAGATATTCAAATCGAAATTTTCTCCTTAGTTGCCAAATGCGATTCTTCACAAGACTATGAGAAAAAAAATATAAAAAATGTTCTTCTCATGCGCAATATAAAAGAACTACTTTAACTATTAATATCTTAGGCAATTTTAAACAAAATTTTCTGAAATTTAAAAAAAAAAAATCATTTAGTAATTAATTCTAAATTACTCCGAAAATTTTGCTTAATTTTAGGGAATATTTTAAATGTTATAGCAAAAGAAACTTAAGACAAAAAATATAAGTTTTCATAAAAATGTCAATATCTCCATAAATATCTAAGTAAGCTTGCGAAATTTTCTGCAATTTACGCTTACCGTAACCAAAATAATTGTTACAAGTTATTTTTACAATAATAATACATTGTTGCAATTATAATTATAATAAGTACACATGCGATCAAGCATGCAATTTTATGCTTATTGCTGATGAAGTTATTCTCTTGCAGCTTCACTAATATACATATTAAGCAACTCTAATTTGATAAGATATTCTTATTTTGGGGAGAGTTCTTGCCATTATTACTTAATTTAAGATTACAAGTGCATTTAAATTAATAGTTAAATCTTAAGATTAAACATTACCTAAAATCTTTTCACAAGTTGGACAGCAATCACATCCTACATATACTTTTTTAGTTCCTCTCGGACAGTCTTTTAGTTTACAAGTTGCACCAGAGCAGGTAACGCCTTCGCATTGCTCAAATTCATCGCTATTTGCATGAGTTATGGCCAATACAATAAGAACTATCTGAAACATTTTGGCTACACGAAAATAAACAACCTGATAAAAAAAATTTATATTATTCGAACATTTCAAGCACACCCACATATCAAAAATTCATAAAAATTTAGCATTTTTTAAAAATAATTTTGAGCAATTACTTTTCTGAGAAAATATTATGCTTAAAATTCAAAGAAAAATATCAAAATATGATATGATTTGCGTGTTTAAATTAGTAAACATTTTCTGTGAAATATGTTCACTTACCTGTCTCATCTCGTTCTGAGAGTTTAAAAGGAAACTCTTGTGTTTTACAAATACACTTTATAAACAAATATTAAGAACGATGAATTGCATAAAAATCCTACTTAAATTAAAATATGTCAAAAGGGAGGAGCAGGTGTATTAACATAATAAACAGGTTTCATACTCTTTGGGTATATAGAACAATTGTGCAAATACTAAGAAAGAAAAGTATCGTGTCATAAGAAATATGAAGCTGGTGAAAGTGAGGCGTATCAGACCATGGCTACAAATAAGTAAATAAATAAAAATAATTAAATGCGATATTAGAAATTATTAAAATAAAAAATATAGGAATTTGTATTGTTTCACACAAATAATGTTGATCTAGCTAATTGCGTGTACAGGGCGAAATGAAAGTTAAATAAATCAAAAGAGTTGCGTTAATTTAATTAACACGACGAAAACTTGCACAGAACTGAAATATATATACCAATACAAATAACAAAGCTAAATTTCAATTTTTTTTAACTAACTATTTTTTGACTAACGTATTTATTTTGGTTTTTGACTGTATGACTAGAAAGCTCGAAATACTTACCAAACCAACAGCGGATAAGCTGGTCATCGGAATAGACCTTCATAAAAATTAAAATTATTTTCTTCAATAAAATTTTTTTTCTGTGTAGATAAACCACTTGAATTTTTTTGCAGTTGAAAATTGTTTCAGTAAGTAAAGCTTTTAAGATAAAAATTAAAAAACGATTTGTTGTTCTCTGAAAAAGGGCTTAGCATTTTAAACAGGAAAAAAAAGTTATTTGGCTGAATGGCGATGTTGGAGGATAGCAAAGCAAACGAGCTACTTTTTTGAACTGTGGACTTATTTACTATCATTAATTATCTTTGTGTTAGCAATTATTGTATTTTATTTGTATTGTATTGTATTGTATTTGTTTTGTATTGTATTTGTATTTGTATTGTATTGTATTGTATTGTATTGTATTGTATTGTATTGTATTTGTATTGTATTTGTATTGCATTTGTATTGCATTTGTATTGTATTTGTATTCTATTTGTATTCTATTTGTATTCTATTTGTATTGTATTTGTATCATATTTGTACTGTATTTGCACTGTATTTGTACTGTATTTGTACTGTATTTGCACTGTATTTGCACTGTGTTTGCACTGTGTTTGCATTGCGTTTCTATTGTATTTCTATTGTATTTCTATTGTATTTCTATTGCATTTCTATTGCATTTCTATTGTATTTCTATTGTATTTCTATTGTATTTCTATTGTACTTGTAATTTGAATTACTTTTTCGCCAAAGAGAAATGAATTTCTACTGTTATATATTTCTTTTAATTAAATGAGTGCACGAATCATAATCAGTAAAAAAAAAAATTTAGTTTAATGGCGCTGTTTAAAAACTGAGATACAGCGCAACGAAACTTACGTTAAAAAGTTAGTTTAAATTTGTCTTTACATTTATCTGACAAGCTCAATTGGTAATTTAAATCAACTTTTGCTTGCCGACTTGTTTTAACTTTTTATTGAGTCTATGTGAAAATTTTTTTGCTATTATATATTTTTTTCTTTTCTTAATATTCATACCCAAAAAGTAAGACCTTATTGATTTAAGTCTTAAATATGAATTCTTTAATTTATATGCATTTTAAGGACATCTATACGCTGTTGGAGCCCAATCTCTCGCAGTCAACATGTAGTTTACAGAGAAGTTGCTTTAGCGACTGATATTTAGGGTTGTCATAGTATCAGTGTTTAATAATAGTGTTAAATTATAGTGTTTAATAAATTTAAGTCCCTTGAAATTCTATGTGAATGGCCCTGTGAAGAGTAAACTATCATCACTACTTGGAAATAATCAGTCTACCAGTCACCGTTTGAATCTGCTTGTCGTCATCTGTGATCAACACGTGTGATTTTGCCTTTGTTTCGGGTTAGTTGTAACTCACTTCTTCTATGAGTTTTTCAAATAAGAAAATTTGCTTATAAGATTTGAGAGGGCAACAACAAGTTTTTTAAGAATGTTAATATTGTGAAGAATATTTTTTTTAAATTTTTTTATTTCCAATGAGCAGCACAATCGGTCTTGCCGATGAGCAGACCTAGTGCGTTCTCCAGAGGTGATATCCACTCTTTCAGGACCGCCACAATGGGTAAGATACCGTTGGTTATGTGAATTTGGACGTCTATTTGGATGCTAAAGTGCACTAGGAATTCAATTTTGCGGAAATGCCAAGAGCCAATAAAGCACTCCAGGGATCTTTTACAAGCCGCATAATCATACGACATGGCCGCTGAGGATTTTCTGCATCCCGAAAATCCGGTGTCTGGGCAGGGGATCAAACCCGCAAACATTGTGAAGAATATAAGCTCCAGTATAAATAACGAGACAACCAACCCCGTGACGCACACTTTCGACATTCACGCTTTTGCTAGTACGCTGTAATATTATTTTCTTGAAAAATTCTATCTTCTTCCACCTTTTTCCGCTATGATGAAAGCCAAAAATGGCGTTTTCAATAAGTATTTTCCTTCTCTTGCCGGACGGTTATTTGGTGTTATTTTTTTTTCTTTTTTTTTTCTTTTAACGTTGTGAAATCTTGCTGCGCATCCAATAATATTTTTAATAAAATAAAAAAAAATAATTAAGATAATATTTTTTGATGAAACTTCTCGAACAATCCTTGTTGAAGGTTGTGGTGAAAATGACATTAACAATTGTACTTCCCATTAGACTGTTTTTTTTCGCGCAATATATTCATTATTTTTCAATTGACTAAAATGTAGATATAATAATATAATTTCACTAATTAAACTTTTCTTATATTTATTGTTAATGTTTCAAATGTTTATTGATCATTTAATCTAAGTCGTTGAAATGTTAAACTTTCATTGGCTCTTTGTTCTACTTCTTGCTCCCTTGTGATGCTGGAAATTTATATGGACTGATTCCCTAATAAAGCCATATGAAATAAACACACACACACACTTTTCTCATGTTGTAAATCACGTCAAATATTTTTTTTAAAAACACTAATTAATTTCTATTTTTATAATAATTTATTACCTTTTATTTACATTTTCTTTCGGCACAAAAATAATCATCACTTTATGTATATTAATAAAATAACTCAGTGTTGATTGAATACTACACGAAATATTAGTTGAAGCATACGAAGGTGAAGCATTATTTTACTTATTTTACTTTTGATTCCAAAACAGTGTTTAGAAGTTCTGAGGGGTGATGAAATATATACATATATATATATATATATATATA
>NC_092207.1:65380881-65391736 GCF_043381705.1 Parasteatoda tepidariorum
AATATATGTAAATGTGTATATATATGTGGATATATCTGTATATATTTATTTATTTATTTTAAGTAAAAATATATTACCGTCGAAAAATGCTTGTTTTAGACTTTTTAATGTTACGTGAAAATGTTTACTTTGCACATTGACCACACTACAACATTAAATTCAAAAGAATAAGATTGAAATGGTTATTGTTTTGTAGACGTATATACATAAGAAATTCTTTCATTTTATTTTATTACCGTCATTGAACAGTCGAACTAATTTTAAGCTTACAACTACCAATGTTCAAATCCGTAGGTTTATAATTTTGAACTGGATCCAGAAGACAAAGGAACTCGTCTTCAGGAATTTATCTTCATGGAATTTATCTTCAAAATAACTAATTATCAGAGGAGTTTATCTTCAATGAGGATTTATTGATGGGACTAATCCGTTTTTACGTTGCATGTTGAGAAAAACCGTGAAAACTCCTAAGTTACTTTGTTGACAAGGGATCTCTAACCCATGATTCGTCTACTACTGAGTATATTTTACTTCAGCACTGTGGTTAGGTATTCAACTCATTGGGTGGCGAGCGCTTAATCCCTTGAGCCACCTCGGCTCGTGAAATACTTTTTAAAAATAAACAAACAAAGAATTCTAAATTTTGGTTAATTTCTTTGAAAAGTGATAAAAATTATAAATGATGGAGTAAACAATTTAAATTTCCATACCAGCCAAATCATAAATAAAATGAAAATAAGTGAAAGTTAATCTCTTGAATTACAAGAAAAAGCGATGCTCTGATAACTTATAAAAGTAGATATAAGTGAAAAGCTTGAGTGCGTGAATACCTGCATAAACATGTATTACAAAAAAAAATGAAATAAAAAGCTTTAAAATTTACATTTTTAAAGTAGACTGAAAAGAATAAAATAATTAGTTTTTTGTAATCCTCAAAGCTAAAAGCATAATTTTTTTACTAAATTTTTGTCAATACCGGAACAGGAAGCTGATTAAAAAAACCTGCATTACCTCATTAAGAAGCGTAATTTTTAAAAAAAAAAATAGTTCTGTTAATAATAGAAATAGTCTTAGTTCTGTTTTGCTGTTTTTTTGGAACTCATACACAGACTCTAAGAGAACACTCATACATGTATTGCAGCATTGCCATCAAAGTTACCCATAGGATTGGCAAACATGCAGTAATAATTTAATTTAATGTCAACGAAGGAAAAAAAATTGACATTAACTTATAATCTCTGCGAACTAATTAACTTGGAATCTCTGCAAAGAGAAAGAAGATTTAAGTTAGTAGGCGAATTTTTCAACTTATCTGGCTGAAGACTGATATCGGTTCCATCTCTTTCAATTTTGATCAATAATTAATTAATTCCTTTTGGCAAAATATATTTTTGGAAGACAAAATCGAAAAGCATTGGAGATATCTCTTTCATATTATACTTCTATCATCAGTGGAAATTCCCCATGCCTTTTGATAAAGCAAACTTACAAATATCTTTCAAAAATAAAATTACTTTCCTTTTTTATTTTATTTGAAAATTGTAATTTTAGTTCCAAAAATCTTCAGTTAGTTTTATCACTTACCTTTTCTGTTCTTTTAGTTTTGGTTGTTTACGATTATTGTTAGATGAGGTAAAGCATTCTAAGCTTTAATTTGCGATAAACGGCAACAAAGTTTGCTTGCATTGTATAAAGTTTTTTGTTTTCAGACGTAGATCTCTAACTGAAATTTGAATACTCTAGCTAGGCAAAATTTGGTTTTGCCTCAGTAATTTCCTTTTGGTGATAATATAAAGATGTGTTCTGCCTGAAGAGGTTACAAAGAGACTAGAATCATTTCGTCATCTAGAATAAAGTTCCAGATAAAATGTTAGCTCACTATCTATTAAAATATTTGACGGCAACTTCAGTTTGGCTGTAAAGTGACAATACATTCAAATCGTAAAAGCACGGAAGCGATTGAACTTGAATTGTCGTAAGAATTATAGTTTTAAAATCGAATTTTAACTCAGTATTGTAATGTGCAATACATTCAAATCGTAACAGCTGGAAAGCGATTCAACATGAACTGTCGCAAGATTTCTTATAACTTTAATTCAGGATTTGTTCCTTTAAGAGATAAGTCTGCGAATTATGTTTAGAATCCTTGTAGTGCTCAGATGTTGAGTGAAGATTGTATCGCCATCCCGAAAAGAGCTTGAAATAAAAATTTGAGTACTCTAGAAAGTGATCTTTCCTCCTATTGACGTAAAAGTCAGTTAATGAAAACGTAACAAAATGGTAATGAGAATCACTTAAATAATCTTTGCAATATTTTTTATTTTTTCTTAATCATTTTTTTGACATTTTTTAACACAAGGGTCGCAAGTAAGTCCTTTACCACATTGAGGAAAACTCTCCGATACTCTTGGTGTCAATCTATTGTCAGCTTCAGCAGAGATTTCTTCTTCCGGTTTAGGTCGAGGATCGCAATCATCCCCTTCATCTGAAACAATGCATGGTATTTAAACTGAGAAGTAACAAAAGTAACTCAACAGTGAAAAAATTTGGCATGTATAGTAACTCAAAATGTTGAAATGGAATAAAATCAACCTTGAATTAATAAAGTTGGATAAAATTTCAGAAGAACGAAAATAACTTAAGGTGATAAAATGGATGCCTCATTACAACTCCCCGAATGGCAACACTAGAAAATCGACCAGTGATTGCCGCTAAAAATGTCACATGCCAAATCTAGCTGAAATGGCTCAACATAGAGCGCTTTTAAGAACGGAAACTGAAATAACCAGAGAGAGCATTCTCACCAAATGTAATCTCTTCCGAAATTCANAAATCTAGCTGAGATGGCTCAACATATAGCGCTTTTAAAAACGGAAACTGAAATAACCAGAAAGAGCATTCTCACCAAATGTAATCTCTTCCGAATGTCACCCTATCAGCTGCGGCAATCTCATACTATTAAGCTAGGCAGAAGTGAGTAGTCTTTGTCTCCATTTTAGTATTTTGTCGAAAGCGCTTTTTTTTCAAGAATTTATATATTAGATATCAGTTTTAGAAATTATATCTTAAGATTTTATACTATAGCACATTTCTAATAGGTTTAACGAATTACATGTCATTTATTTGAATTCAAATTTATTTTAATGACTTAGTATTTACTAAAAAGATGCAATTTTTTTAAAAAGAAAAATTGTTATATGGATTTGAATGATTGTTTTGAATTCTTAGAATTTTCTGCATTTGCAATGTACACAAGTTAGTAGCGAGCGAAGCGAGCTTGGTTTGCGAAGCAAACCATATAAGATTGCGTAGCAATTTTCGGGGTTGGCGAGCGTTAGTGAGCAGGTGGCGCAGCCCACTAGTAAGATAATAATATTTTAAAACGAAAAAAGATAATAAATACAACCTAAAAACTGTACAATATAAATGCATTAAGATAAAGGATTCGAATAAAGTACAGGGTGCTTATAAAGTCCCGGACCCATTTCGATGTTTAATAACTCATAAAATAATAAAGATAGATTAAAATTAATAACATAAATGGTTAGAAAGACTCAAAAAGTTTCATGACTCTTGTCAATGAACGTCCACGTGTGCCCCCTTCGTCGCACGGAGAATATCAAGTCGATAGTCAATTTCACGCCAGGTAGCGGCCAGCATGCCGGCATCCATAGAGGCTATTGCGGTTTTAATTCTGGCATTTAGGTCATCAATGTTCGACACGATCCTCCTGTAAACATTGTCCTTTATAAATCCCCATAGAAAAAAGTCCAGCGGCGTTATATCAGGTGATCTGGGTGGCCAAGGAGTTGGACCTCCTCGCCCAATCCCTCTTCCTGGAAAATGGTCATTCAAAGAACTACGAACGATGATACCCCAATGAGGTGGTGCGCCATCTTGTTGCAAAAAGACATGTGGCCGAAGCTCTTCTAGTTGTGGAAATAAGAAGTTTTCCAACATGTCTAAGTATATAACTGATGAGACCGTTTTTTCTGTTAAAAAGGAAGGCTCAATGACTCGGTCATGCATTAGTCCACACCACACATTAACCTTTGGGGAATCCTTTTGTGTCTCACGGTATTCATGGGAATTTTCAGATCCCCATATGCTCACATTATGGTGATTAACAATGGCAGAAACATGAAAGAATGCTTCGTCGGAGAACATTATGTGCTTCAGAAAGCCTCAATAGCCTCTGTGGATGCCGACATGCTGGCCGCTACCTGGCGTGAAATTGACTATCAACTTGATATTTTCCGTGCGACGAAGGGGGCACACGTGGAAGTTCATTGACAAGAGTCATGAAACTTTTTGAGTCTATCTAACCATTTATGTTATTAATTTTAATCTATCTTTATTATTTTATGAGTTATTAAACATCAAAATGGGTCCGGGACTTTATAAACACCCTGTATTTTACAATTCTAAAATGAAATTAGAATTCCTGAAAAAGATACAAAATAAAAAGGTCTAAAAATGTTAAAATGCAAGTGTTGTAATTGAAATAGTGCTAAAGTGGCCCACAAGTACGAAGATTATTGACATACTCAAGCAGAGCATTAGGGCAATTGTAGATGTCCCTATGTGCAGAGTATATAGAACTATTTATTTATAACCGACGTTGAACAGTCGACCAGATTTTTGGTTTACGATTACTAATGTTCAACTCCGTAGCCTTGCAATTTTTAACTAAACTGACGACTTTTTAAAAATCAATATTGTTTTAAACGTTTTCCTAAATTATAATGACGCTCTTTAAACTTTTTTTAACAGGAAAACAGTTAGGGTTGAGAAAATAAATGCGAAAAGACATATTTTTTCCAAGAAATTAGTTCAAAATTTGGCAAAGAATGACACTGGAAGTCAGTTGTACCTTATTTTTCTTTTACGTCTTGATGCATAAATTCATGCATACTGATGAATATTCATTGTCGTTTGATTATGGGTAATAGTGGTCAGTTCGAAAATATAGTAATGTGATATTCATTTATTGAAAAAGTTTGAAAAAATTAAAAGCTGACTTTCTTTTATTTACGATTTCTATTATTAACAATTTGAAGCACCATCTCTTGAAGCATTTTTGAACTAAATACAAAATTTTAAGAAATATTTATACTCTGTATATATTATCTTTTTTAACCTTATTCCTACTATTTTAAATAGTTAAAAAAATCAGTATAATTTAGAACACCCTGTATGGGAAGGGTCACAAAACCACAAAATCAATTAAATGTATGATGAAACAAACTGAGCTATAAGTTGAGCAGAAATGATAAATTGAAAAACTATTGTTCATTTTAGCAAACATACTGTTTTGAATTATTATTTTAACTATGCCTATATATCTAAGTAACATTCACCATAATTTACGCTGGTAAGATAATAATTCAGACCATATTCTTTTCTTATTCTTTCTTATCTGGTGCCACCCATGAATGTAATAAACGCATTTGAATTAGTCTAAGCTTTGTTAAGATTTATTTTAGTTGTTTTTGATTTAACTACACCCTTTAAAATGTGTATGGATGTTCGATTCGGTACTAACCTGAAATAATACATAATTTTTAGACATTTTCAACACTGAATTCGGATGAGTATTATGCAAAACTTTTTACTGTGTACCGTAAGCAAATACTAAAAGGTTATGTTAGACTTGAGTAAAAACGATAAAGCTTTCGGTCATTTCGTATTTTTAGTAATAAGCACGTAAAAATGGATGGTGGTTATTACTACAAGCACATATAATACATATTATATTATGATAATTCGAAACTTACCTAAAACTTCTTCGCAGCTACCACAGCATGCACAGCCTTCTAAAACACGCCTTGTACCAACCGGACATACAGCTGGGGGGCATTCTTTTACCACCTTACATTTTGGCTTACAAAGAGCTGCATGCCCTACATAGGCAATGAGAAGAACTAAAAACAGTTCCTTATACATGATTCTATCTGTAAGTAAAAATAAAATTAGTTGCATATTATTAACAATTAAATCATCATTAACAATTTTCTGACACTAACTTTTTAGCTGTACATACAATTACAACCAAAAAAATGCAGTGTATGTTATTGGAATCTACTAAACGTAATAAGTAAGTGTGTGAGTATTATAGCTTGTAGATAACTATATTATAATAAAAGAAGAAAAGTAATAATTTTCTGACTTACAAAGATAATGATTATTTTTAAAATTTTAATATTTCTACTCTTTAATAAAATTATAATAAACTAAAAATGTTTTCTCAATTTCAGTATTGTTGATAAAGCTTGTGATTTTTAATTTTCTGAAATTTAAGAAGAGGAAAATACCGAAAAACGTTTACATTTAATTTTGAAAAACAGTACATTTATTTTAATGAATTTCAAAGATATTGTTTTCCTTAAAATGTCTAAAACTTTCGATTTCTGCAAGTTAATATAAAATAATGCGAACTGAAAATGATACTCCTTGCATAATGTTTTTATCTCCCTGTTTGTTTTTCGCATAAATGCTAAAATTTATAATTATTGAAATTATAAATTATGCAAAGAGAGAAAATTATCAAATAAAACATTTAGCTTACTCGAATAGAGCAAACATTTTCCTCGTAAAAACTAAATTAATTTTTAATATCTGAACCAAAGTGCTTCCAAATACATTGTTTGAATAAGTTAATATTTGAAAAAATGCTACGCGCAGAACACATTTTTCTTTTGAGGATTCAAGACCTCCTGGGCATAGACTAGCTTGCAGCTGGATTTTCTTTCTAAACTTAGCTTTTAAATATGCTTTTTAAACCTTGAGGAATAAGCCGCAACATTAACAACATATATGAAGATTAATTTATGTGCCATAATGAGATTATCAGTTCTTAAAATTGCAAAATTCTTAAGATAAAACACACAAATATCATTTAAAAATTAAAACCATATTAAATTTCTTTCTTTAAAAATATAAGTCAATAATTCCAATAATATATTAATCATCTTAAAGTACTTTAAAAAGTTTTATTTAACAATAATTTTCAAACAGCAATATTTTTTAATATTGTTTACATTTTTATGGGCAAAACAGCCTAATTTCGAAACTCTTAATTATAACAAAAGAAAGACCAAATAAACGCATAAGCAAGCAAATAAAAAAGATAATAAATTAGATACAATACGTTTCAGAAGAGCTGAAATTTGTTAAATATTGAAGTATTATACTAACTCGTATCTGGTCTCACATTTATTGAGTCAGTCTAGTGGAAATCGTGACCAAGATAAATTGTACGAGGAATTAATCAAAAATAATGACATTTAAGATGAAATCATGAGACAGGTGAACTCACGAGAATTTAGGTACATACGACAAAACTGAAATTTCATATAATCATGAATATTTTGTTTATCTAAAACTACTTATTTCCTTTTTGAGTTAGAAACTAAGGGGATCTAATTCATTTAATAAGTCCCACTAATTACCAGAACTAATTACCATAATTTTTAATTGCTTTGTGATCTTTTTTTGTGTGTTGTTTACTTAACTTTGAAGGCTCTTTTCTTTGTAGTCAGTTTTTTTAATGTTTATTTTTCAGTTAAAAAATCAAAAGAAAACCTATTAAAGGTAACTGTATAAAAGTAAAAAATAGAAACCTTAATTCTTCCTTTAGAAATTCACAAATTGTTAGATTTTTTTTCATATTTTTCAATTATAATGTGAAATTTCAATTCTAGGTTTTTTTTAAAGTGTAATTAAATATTCTGTAGAAGATTAAAGTTTGGAAAGTTTTAATTAAACCTTTTTAATATTATATTGAAGCAAAAATTCTCAATTTAGATCAAAAATTAAAAGCATTTATTGTTTCTTTTTAAACTTAAGAATGACTTATTGAATATTGTGATCATTTTCTTTACTATTTTTAAGATAAAAGAATGCGTATAAATTAAAACATTACGTGATTTTTTTAAAAAGTTTTAAAAATGATTTCTGGACCACATTAATTTAATAAAATATGCTCGTCACCCACAATTAGCACTACAATACTTAGAAACTTAAAATTAACGCTATAATTATGAAATTATTGATCTGGATATACAATGCTTTGTTAACAAAAACGCATTTTCTTTATTACCTGAAACAACGGTCAGAACCGGTTAGAAAGTTTTAGATGTGAATTAAAATTAAACAATGTTAATTCCTAATATTTTCCATCGGTTTTCCAGTGTTAGTCACATAAATATTGATTTATGACCAGTTATGTGTAAACTATTTCAACTTAATTTATGACAAGAATTTTAAAAACTATATATTATAGGAGGTAGTAATGAAATGCTTACAGAAATGTAAGAAATTTTTGAGGTTTATTTGAGGAGATTTTGAAGTGCCAAGTTTGATTTGAGGCTTATTCGAAGTTGATTTCAAAAACAACCTCAAAACATGAACCTCCCAAGGTGTATAATCAACCTATATGATGTTGTCTTATTCTCACTTGAGGTTGTTTTGAGGTAGGAGAAAATCTACGTCGGAGCAGCCAGCTTATGGTGGTTGATTTTGAGTTATAAGGATTATTTTTTCTACACTTCAAGCAAATTCGTATATTTAAGGAGCGAATAATTTCATAGGATCTAAATTAAAATTATTTCTGAGTTATATATGAGGTTGATTTTGTGAGATGCAAGTGAAGTTGAAATTGAGGTTTATTAATGAGGTCATTTTTGGGTTAAAACATAAGCTAATTTTCTATTTCAAATGTATTTTGCTACACCTGTCAACCTCAAAACAAGCTCGAAAACACCTTATATTTTTGTTAGGGCACCTACATATAAAAAAATAAAATCAGTTGTAAGCTCTATGAAAATTTCAGTTGTAAGAGAATCTCTCTGTTAAAAATTGAAAATAAATCTCATTCAATACACATTTTAATATTATAGAATAAAGGTTAATTAAAACAAACGCTTACAATTCTAAGGTACACTAATGGATACAAAATTGATTTATTCATTGGAAAATGCAATGTTATGCTCATATGAAATACTTTTTCATACAAAACATATTCATTTATATTAAATAAATGCTAAATGTTTAATCACAAATTCAATTTGTCTACATAAATAATATATAAGGTTAATATAAATGTGTCTAAAAATTTCTTATTAACAAAACAAATGGTTTTTGCTTTATTAATTTGAAATGCGTTATAAAAATTTAATTTGATTTGATGGTGCATGCAATCTCAAAAATATACATTTTGGAAAAAAATCAAGTTAATGACAAAACTTTGCTAATAAAGTATGAAAATTAACACAGGATAATTCCGGAAGGGATAACTGTTTTTGGACGATAACTCCAGAAGTTTTTTTAGTATTAACAAAAACTTCGTCTAAAACTGTTCAGAACAAATAGGAACATTTAGTAATATTAAAAAACTTGTTCACATCTAATTGACCGTTGTACATTGTTAAAATTTTCATTCTAAATTTATGATAAAATGACTGGCAGTAGTCTGGTCATCCAATTAACCGCAAAGTTTACGGCATAGAGCATGTTTTATTTTTACAGTTTTGAAGCTTTAAAAAAGAAATTTAACTGTACACAGGAGCTAGGCTAGACTTTAGGTACTGGGCATTGGAGAGAGAAAGGCTCAAATTTAATAACACTGGAAACTCTTCAAGTTTTGAAGGATATTTAAGATATATTGTGGTATTAATGATGGTACTCAAACCCAAATTCTGTCTATCATAAGACTGACAGATTTACCTTTTCAGCTATAACTCTTGCAAGGAAAAAAAAACGGCTACATCAGGGGGGCTTAGTTGGTACGTTAAAATTATGATTATTTTACCGTATTAAGAGAAGGCAGTTAATGAAGGGTTTTCTCCCTATTAACACTTTAATTAGCATCTTGTTTGTGCTTGACTATTTTGTTTGAATATGGTAACATAATAATTAAATTAATTGTCATTTAATCATTATCTCCGAGAAATTTCCAAAAATGTGACATACAAACTAAAATTACTGAAAATTCAATTCTTGAGTTTTTTTTCTTTCAAATTTTGAATTTCGAGAAACTCAAAATTTTAAATAATCCTTCAGAGACTGTCACTATTTTCGAAACAAATTGAAATATATCACAGAAAACATTCAATTTCATTACTACCATAACATTAAATTTTAAATACAGCATCGCAGTAACATTTCAAAGTGCATGTGAGAATTATAATACATTTTAAGGATATTAAAATTTTAAAACGGAAATTTAACTTTTTGTGCTTAGCATACCGAAAAACAATTAATAAAGCTCATGTTTCAGCATACACGCATGTATTAAATTCATGTTGTTGAGTTATACAAAGACAACTACTAAATTTGTAATGAAATTCCTCTTTTATGATTTATTGTGTTATAAATCATATATAAGCCAAAATACTTTTTTTGAAATGATTGTTTAATACATGAAAATTAATTAATCAAAAATGATGGTGGATGGAGTGAAAAATGTTTTATTTCATTCTTCTTCTTTATTAGCCCCGTATGGCCCGCTTTCTCAAGCGTTTTCCTAAAGGATTCCATATTTTTGGCCATGTTCTTCCAATTAATTCCTCATAAATTGGCGGCGTCTTTTTTTAGCAGTCGACCATCTGAGGTTTCGTCGACCCCAAGCTCCTGCTTCAGAGGAATTGGCCAATGAATATTTTCAATGTATGGCATTCTTTGTTCTCTCTAATAACATGACCAGCCCATTTAACTTTTTGGATTTTTATGTATTTGAAGACGTCGAGCTCTTTGAAGGCACGATAAAGTTGTAAATTGAGCGTCTGTCTTATAAAACCATCAGTAAGGAATAAAATATTTAATCAATTTTGAATTTTTATATATATTATATATA
>NC_092207.1:65392236-65413080 GCF_043381705.1 Parasteatoda tepidariorum
ACATCCCCTGAAATGCTTAAAATTCGCTTGGTTTTTCCAAGCTGGCTTGCTGGTTAATTGGCACGTGGCATTAGAAACAGCAACAACATTAAGTGTGTACGATTAATAATCTGCTTTTATTTTAAGAAGCATTGAGTACATGCATCCTATATTAATGAATAAGTTATTGCTTTATATTATATCGGAAAAATAACTCTACTGACAGTTATGTGTATCATATCTTACTGAAATTATAAATTTTAGAGTAACTGAATAACAAAAATGATGGCGGCTACTATACACCAAGTTAAGTCAAAGAACACTTCTTTGTGAAATGGAAATCCTAGACTTAAAAGTTATGCATTTGTTTTCACTCACCACTTTGGCATAAAGTATTTGAATCCATTTTTAGTATTGAGATACACGCATGATGTCATTAATATTCTTACTATTAACAGCACCATATCGAAACAGTGGGTTTCAATGCACGAGTGCGCTTGCAAAATGACAAGTAATTGGGTTTTAGACGCAATAATTCCTTTAATTTTTTACTCAAATATAGAATATTAGTTTTTAGCAACTTATCAGAAAAAAAACCTAAAATGAGTAAAAAAATATTTTTTGTTTTAGGCATAGGAGACCACTGCGAAATTCAGAGATCTGAACCAATAAGAACAAAATCACTCCCAGAACCAAGGGTTGATGTAAGTTTTCCTAAATGTGGGCAAGCACTGATTTGTGATACTAATACACATACTTGTGTCTGCTGTATTATCTAACATATAATAAAAAAAAGACTGATAAAAATTGCAAAAAACTTCTTTTCACTTCCCATGATCACTAAATTTGGAATATAAAGTGTTAAAATATGTAAATAAAGTGTTAAAATATATATAAAGTGTTAAATAAGTGTACTATGATAAGTGTATGTACTATAATTTTAGACTATAATGTTTGTAGCTTGTACTGTCTCTAGTTAAATGTCTATTGTTACTAATCGTTGTTTTTATTTAAAATCAATAAAATCATCCGAGATGTACATTAAAGCACTGATATTTCCAAAAAATGGATACTGCTTAATTTTCAATCCCGTCTTTGAATCAATTGAACTCCCCATGATAATAATTGCACATTAACCCCTTAACGATCTTATTGTTTTCTAGAAAATAGTCAAAGCAATATCTATTTTTTATCCAAAAAATTCAACTCAAAAAACTTTTATATGACTTTATCATATAACATTATAACATATAACTTAAAGGTATATGCACAAAATATGTATAATTTTTTTTATTTTTAGATTTTTTTAAGCATGCAATTTGAAAAATTAAATTTTTTAGGTGAAGTCAACATTCAGGATTATTGAAATTGAATGCTTGTTTCCCAATAGGCAAGGAAAATTAAAAAATACGTGCTTTAAACATTAAGATTTTACTTAATAATCACATATTATTAATAAATATTAGTAAATTTTTTTGCGTATGATAAATTTCAAAGCATGAGATACAAGTTTGAAGTAAACTATATCCAGTTACATTAAAAAATGTCTGATACAGCCAACTAGCATGTAAACTGAGAAATAAAAAAATTCCGGGTACAAGAGAAGTATATATTTAAACCTTTTAGGTGCCTTACTATTGATCACTCCAGCCCGAAAATATCACAGGCACGAAAAAGAGGAGCTAAAATTTACCTCGTGATTTTGACGAGAGAGAGGAGGGAAGGGGTTAAAAATTATGAAGTAAAATTTAAAAATTTAATTGCGGTTTAAAGTAATGTTTATGCTTTAAAAGACTGTTCCTATAGCTTTAAATCTGTGTCAGAGACATACAAACAAAAATGTCTTTGTTAGCTGCATAAAAATAAACTAATAATTTCTCTAGTTTCGAGTAAAACATTTTTAAGAATATTTTAAGAGCTTCTTAAATGTTTAAAATATAAAATAATAAATAAATAATTCTGTTATGCCCTTTTGGAAACTTGTCTGCGTGTATTTATCGCATGTGACTAAGGAATGATAAAACAAAGGTATTATTGTCTACACATTTGTATTAAAAATATTATTACATTTAGTGTATTTCTAATGATACATTTTCATTAAAATTTTTAGATTTGCTAATGTAATCTACGCATTTGGACAAAGGTCATTTTTTTAAATTGGTGGTGCACATTGTTTATACTGTTACTACCAAAGTTTATACAAGTCCAACACGATTTTAAATAACTTATTTTTCAATTGTTTACAAGAAATAGCTATTCAAGAAATAGAAATAGTTTCCAATTGCTGACAATTATCTTGAACATGTCAGTAATTGAAAAAATATTGTTATTTTATGTAAAAATTAAAAACTCAAAAAATATCAGCAACAAATAAAACAAAGAAACATTCTTTTATAACTTATTGTTATTTTTTTTACAAAAGTATTTTGATTCTCAGATTAACAAAATTAAGAATGCTTGAAATGGTTAACCTAAAAATGATAGGAAATAAAGGATAAAACTTCAATATATATGGGATATTTATAAGCAAGTTAAAAGATAAAAATATATGTTTACAAACAGTATTATTAAGTAATTATACACAGAATGCGATAAAAAACCAGCCCAATGAGTAAGTTATATCGTAGTAAATATCTAAATCTTATAGGTTAAATTGTATGTTTGCAACACTGAAAATCATTATCACTACAGCACCATTTAAAATCACTTCAGTAAAGTTGCAAAATTTTACAGCGAAACTAAAAAAATAAAACATACTGTCAGCACCAGAAGTCAGATTTTTTAAAACTTTTTTTTGCACTCCTGAGCAATTTCTTTTTCTTTTTTTTTAACTTTCAGCGTTTTTCATTTTTATCTAACTCAAAAGCTCCCTAAAATATTAAAAAACGCGTGCCAATGTAAAATTCAAAGTAATAAACTGACGGATTTTAACCAAAAATATTTAAAAGGGAAACTTTTTGCCACGGACTTTTTGCCACTTTTTGCAATACAAATTGACTTTTTTAAAAATTTCTTTTTAATTTTAAGTGAATTCTAGAGCAAATTTTCGAATACAAAATGTAACATAAAATAGTGGATTATGTTTAGTTAAGATTTCCTTTAAATACATTGAACCAAATGTTATATAATTTTGTCTTTACAATTTCTCTTCGAAAAGCAAGTCTTTTTCTCAAAAAAGGAGAAAAAATAGGATATTATTTTCCATAAAGTAATCAAGAAAGGAATAAATATGAAAAACGATGATGAAAAAGAAATTTGATAATTTCTTGGATCGTTAAATATGTATAAATCGTAAATCGTAAAATATGTAATTTCGAAATTACGCATGTAACGATGACTTATCTCTCTGTTAATAAGAGCAATATATGATATTCAAGGATATAACAGAAAATTAATTTGCACTTTATACTGATTATATTTGAAATGTATTAAACGAATTGACGTTTGATTATGGAAAAAAATAAGGTTTTTATTTGAGCTGTACTAACCCACAATTTTGCAGCAAAATTACACTTTCTGAATCTTGACTAATGCATGAATCGTTACATATATCGTAAATCTTTACATAGCTAATTTAAAAAATGCACATGTAACATTGTTTTTCTATAAATAAGACAAAAATATTCCTGGATATTACAGAAAATTTACTTAGCAACAGATCGTTTTCCTGGATCGCTACATATGTACAAATAGTTACATCTGTCGTGAATGGTTACACATGTAATTTAAAAATTACATATGTAATAATGTAATAGTTGAAAGGTAGAAAACAAATTGGCATTTGATTTTAGAAAAAAATTTAGACTTTTACTTGACAGGTACTAACCAATAATTTCGCAACAGAATTAACTTTCCTGGATAATTACATATGCATAAAACTCTTTAAATAAATAAACTTAGAGTCAGGAAATAAAGAAAAAATATTCCTCGAAACAAACATATAGTAAGTTTTATTTATTTCGGAAATTATGTATTTAACAAAAATAATTACATTTCTCAGTTAAATACCATTTAAGATCTCCTAAAATTGTATTTTGAAAAATTTTCAGTTTCACAGGCTTAATAACGTTTGAAGATTGACTGTAAATATGAAGCATTAATTATCCTAATGTGAATTCAACAAATAAATCTATTTTTAATTTGAACATGTTTGCCTTTTTTTTTTCCTTCATGTTATTTTCCACTTCTCAAAAAACATCGTAATAAATCGACTCATTTTTATATCGAATTATAGAATTTGCAAATTAAATCACCACATGAAGCAACTTTTTGTGTTAAAAAATTTAGAAACACTAAAGATTATTTTCATCAAGAATTTCTTCTATTGCTTAGATTTAAGTACTGCATTTTCACCAAAGCAATTTCTTCTTGAATTACATTTTTAGTAAGTTCGTTCCATCGAGAATTATGCTGGCATCGAGAATTCTGTTTAACAAATTCCTTTCAGTAACAATATCTTTTTCAAAAATTCATGCCTTTAAGAATCGTCATTTAAACAATTTTTTTTAATGGTATGAACTATTTGTATACATTCTATTCATTGTAATACTATAAACTTTCTCGATATACCACTTTCTGTTTAATGCTATGAATTATCTCTCTATATATAATATTATTTTTAATACCAAGAACTGTCTCTATATATCATGATCTTTCTAGAGCAATAAATTGTCTCTATACATTTAATTATTTTAAATATTACGGGCTGTTTTTATATGTGTCATTCGTTTTACTACTGTGAGCTTTCCCTAAATATCGCATTCTTTTTAATGTTAGGAATTGTTTCTAGATATCACATTCTTTTTAATACTATGAATTATTTTTATATATTCTATACTTAGTAATATTATAAACTGTCTCTATAAACTACATTCCATTTAATGCTATGAATTATCTTTCTATATAACTTACTTTTTAATACTATGAACTATCTTTATACATCATGTTCTTTTTAAAGCAATGAATTGTCTTTATAAGTGTAGTTCTTTTAAATGCTACCAACTGTTTTTATATATATCATTCTTTTTACTACCATGAACTGTTTCTAAATATGACATTCTTTTCGATGTTATGAATTGTTTCTATACATCACATTCTTTTCTATTGATGAGCTGTTTTTATGTATGAAATTCTTTTTGGAGATAATTAAGCACTAATTATTGTCTCAAAATTTTTTACAGGTTTTTGCAGACAAACTATAGCAGCAGATCTATACATAATTTTTTAAGTTTCATTTATTTTTCACTTTTTTCAATAATTTTTTTATTTACTTTTAATTATTTATTTTGATTTTGTTTATATTATATAAATATCAGAGGTTTTTTTAATTATAATAGTACAATTGAAAGTATTTTTGGTTACGGCTAAAGGAGCAAAACTATTTCAATTTTCTAAAACGTGTTCTTCGTGATTCAGTGCTAGTGATTCAATCAAAGTGATTTATGGCATATAAGGCTTAGTTAAAATTGAATTAGATATTGCTTTCTCAACCAGACATAAAAATGTAATTTACTGTAAAGCTAAATAAATACAGTTTTAGTTCAGAAGGCATATTTCATGCTTAGTTTCGAGACACTATCATAATTGCCTAAAATTCTTATATTAAAGCTGATGATACAATTTTTTATATCATTATGTAATTGTATCTGTGAGCTGATTTATTATCCATGCGAATAAAATATTTCATATTATATTATTATTTATTCTGACTTGGTGTAGCACAACATCAAAGAAACGTAATTTTTGTTTTCAACTTTTCATGTGAGCAAATATATTTGAGTAAAATGGAAGTATGCTCAATCTATAGTTAGTTTGAGAAATTTGTGAATATATATTGTACTACATGGCCACGGCAAAAGTTTATGTCATAATAGTAGCTATATACAATTATATACAATAATACAATTACAATTTACATGTTCATATCATAATAGTGTTATTATAACAGTTAAAGTTATAGATTTTTCATTTTTTTTAATTGAAAACATATTTTTTGTTTAGATACTTTTAAAAAAATTTGAATTTTTGTACATCTTTATGAATTAAAGAATTGGATTTTTTGTGAATCTCAGTTTTTCGTGTACTACATTTTATGCTTAAATCAATCATTCTAGGTTCTTGTTTGTTAAGAAAATGAATTTAAAACTAAATTTTATACTTGAAAAATATCAATATTTTTTCCATTTTTGGAATTTTCATTCAGAAATTATGGTAAAATGACCAGCAGCAGTCAGTCTATTAAATTAACTGTAATGCTTATGGTTTGGAAAATTATTTTTTTACCTCTACGAAGCTATTAACAACTGGAACAGTTAAAAATAAAAACTATACTGTTTTGAACCATTTCCATCTAACATAGCTTACAAACCATAAAAATGAATTTTAAACGGAATTCTGACGGTGCTGTGTCATTTATGGGTGAAGGATAGTTTCGTATTATAATAGTCCAAAGCACCGATAGAAGTGCTGCAGGACGATTGAAATCTATCATATATTGAAGGAATGAGGGAAATATTGTAGTATTAACTCCAGGATTCGAACCCTTGTTCAGCTGTGCATGATATTGACCGATTTGAACTCCCAGCTATAGTACGGCTACAAAATGGCTTTGTAAGGTGGGCTTCGTTGGCGCGGATAGAATTCTGGTTGTTTTACCGTATCTGGAAAAAAAAATATCCTTTTTTTCCGCACACTTATCAATTTAAAAATCTTTTTTTTTTTAATGTTGTTTACTGTTTTGTTTGAATATATAAAATTACAATTAAATAAATTGCTATTTAACTATTTTAACCAAGAAATTTCTAACAGCGTAAAAACTTTAATTTAATTGTTTTTATATTTCATCGAAGAAGCAGATCTATACATATATTAAATACATCTATAAAAGTTTTGCACTTTTTTCTTCAGAAAAATGCATCTAAAAGAAGGTTTTATATTATCTGCTTAATCCTTAAGAGTGTGGACTCAAGAAACTGTGCTAAAATTTTTAAGCGCATCTTTTCTTTCAAACGAGATTTTATTATAAACAGTTAATTCTTATAGTCAAATATAGACTCAGGATACAAATATGCATTTATCTGACAATGTGCATTCTAGAGCAGGATTTTATTTATTTTTGAATATTCTAATGTAAATTTTAAAGATCATATACAAATTATATTTTAAGTAAGAATTTAAGAATAAATTTAGAAAACATCTCGAATAACAATAATAAAATATTATGTTTCAGAATCTGATTATTTTAATACCGGCGAATTAAAAGCAGTATATAGCACGTGACGCTAAGAATTGGTATTTTAATTGCTTGAACATAACAATAATAATTCCAGGTAAAATTTTAAAGGAATACAATTTTTTTTGCATGCAATCAAATGTAAATCATAAAGTGTTACGTCTACAGCACCAAACTTTTAAAATTTAAAGATTGCAATTTTTCATGTTTCTTTTTTAGTATAAAGCATTGGCTTTTTTTGTGTAGATCATTTTTTTGAGTTCGACATTCCATGTTTAAATCAATCAGATTCAGATCTAGATTTAAGTTTGTTAAGAAAATGAATCTGAAATTAAATTTTTCGTGAGTATTTTTCAGATTCTAGAGATTACTGCTATATGGATCTCATCAATATTGGAATTAATACAAGAGAACCTCGAGTATATAGCAGTTTCCTTACTATCCTAGTTTTTATGCATGTGATTCTGAATCAGACAAATGTAAATGCGAGATAGGTTTGTAAATTTGAAAACAATGTTTGTTAAAAAAAAGTAACACATATTTATGAATATAAACTACCAAATAAAATATTTTATACAAGTCCGTAAGGGATCGTCACGAATCCTGAGTCAACATACGGGGCCATTTGCAGACAACAAGTGTCGGCACGAACAGCTCGACGATGTTTACAGAAGCATGGGCTGTCAGCACGACGACCATGGCTTCGGCTATCCTTGATGCTGCATCACAGGCAGGAGGAGTGGGACCAGCGAATAACCTGGGCGCAAGAAGGACATGAAGTCGTCTTTTCAGATGAATCTAGGTTCTGTGTACAGCATCATGATGGCCGCACCCGTGTTTGCACCCATCGTGGAGAACACCCATTGGCAGCTGGCATTCGACATCGTCATATCGGCCCATCACCTGGAGTAATGGTATGGGGTGCCATTGAATTCACGTTTCGATCACCTCTAGTTCAGATTGCCGGCACTTTGAACAGTAACTATTACATGTTCTGATTTGGTAGGGCATGTTCTCTGCCTTATCTTTGAGGCTAGCATAACGCTACGTTTCAGCAGGACAATACACGACCGCAAGCTACCCGCACTTTCCTGACCTTCCTTGACACAGAACATGTTCGCCTGTTGCCCTGGCCAGCACGTCCTCCTGATCTCTCACCAATTGAAGACGTCTGGTCAATGGTTGCCGAACTACTGAGACGCCACCACTCGTCAGTTACTACGTTCGATGAATTGTGGCATAATGTTGAAGCTGCATGAAATGCTGTACCCGTCCGATTTCTGTTCGACTAGATGCCCAGGAGAATAACTGCTGTTATTGCTGCTCTATATACTGATTCCTCAGCATCTATACATCCAAATATCCTGAAAATTTTATTACTTGTTCTTCCAACTGCCCAATAAATATCATTTTGCTTTGTTTGTATCAATATATGTGCCCAATAAATATCCTTACGGTATTTGCATTCCTTCCTAATGTAGCAATTTTTATGGTCAGTAGTGTACTTTGTTTAGAGTTTTATAATTTTAGTTCAATTTCGATATTTCAGAATACCACTTCCAAAATCAGCATTAAAAATGCTTGATAATAATAATTTAAATGAGGTCATAATTTAAATGAAAAATTTAAATTATACTATTTTTCGTATCTTAGCTGATTATTATTTTTTTGTTGAAATATATAGAATATGGATAAAATATATTTGAAAAATTTATATTTTAAATCGAGGCCGATATATTCACGTAGTTAAAACGGTATGGAACTTTTTCTTAATGAACGTATATTGCGTTTCATCAATCTTATTGTTGTCATATTTACATTTAATTAATCTATAATTATGCAAATATCATTAATTACATAAATATAATAAACTTTATGTTAATTGCAATAAATATTTGAATTGATGACGATAATTATACCGATTGGGAAGTAATCGTGAAACACCAACCGAACGTTAACGTTGTTTGATGTATTCTTATTCATTAGTAAATTATTAGCTTTTTCGGATTTTTAAATATAATTTTATAATGTACAAAAATTATTTTCAAAGATTAGTTTAGGTTTTAATGTATACATAACATAATAATTTTTTTTTTACTTTGGAAAAAAATACATCAAATAGATATATAATGTTTACGATCTCATTTGGAAACGCAAATGATAGATTTTAGGGCTATAATTGTGATTAAAAGCATTTAAACATTGTTGAGAGTAAAAAAAATCATCTCTAAAGCACTGAAAAAATATCTGGCTTAAAACAGCAAGAATATGGGGAAATTTGCAATGTTTCTGGATCGATGGGAACACCAAGAGTTCGGTAATTTTTACAGAAGTGCTTTAGTAAAGATTTTGGTAAAATTAAGCATAAAATCTGATTCTACAATGTTAATCTGTTGTTAATCAAATGTGAAAAGATTTGTTTTATGTGGCTGGTAATTTTACCACGATACCTTAGAGCAATACATAAAACCATTTAACCGCTTAAATTTGCTTTCCAGTTTTGCATTTTTTAATAAATGTATGGTATTAACAATCATAATTTTGAAGACCAGAATTTCTGGTAAACCGTTTTCCATATAAATGAAAAAATTACCAAATGAATGTTGTAAATACCGTATATTTTTGTTTCATTAACTAGAGTTATGTTTTTTTTTGCCACAAATGTTATTACCATACCACATGGCAATGTAATAGAATTTGTTTCTCCGTGCACATTTAGGAAATTTATTTTACCAGAAGAACAAATTAAATGTAGTTTCGAAACTGTGAGGTTGTCTTTGTCAATTCCCTTTAAATTCAACTATTTCAATATAACACATTGTTATCACACATCATAAATTCCAGAATTCTCTTTGGATATTGCGTGATATTTAGAATTTATGAGTCTAAATTTCGAAAACGTGACACCTGCATTTTTATTTGTTTCATTACATGATTTGTAAGGTTCATAAACGTTCCATATAGTGGAGAGAATATAAATAGATAAGCTTTAATTAAGAGTTAATGATTAGAAGTAGGTAAGCTATTTTAATGTGTTATATTTTAATGAAAAATACTATTGTTCCAATTAGCCTGAATTTTGGCTTTCAATTTTCAAATATTTTTTAAATTTTTTGAGGAAGAGGGAAACATTTGGAATATGTGTGCAACTTCTAACCACTTTAAAGTAAACATTTCGTACTAAAACTATAAGGAGAAGAGCATTTTAATAATCTATCAAATGCACTGTTTAATTTAAATAATAAAAGATATAATGTATATAAACAATTCATTAGGTAATTTTAACGTTAATAATTAACGGTAATTTTAATTGTTTGACGGAAATTCTGTTTTTTAAAGTTATATTTCTTATTAACATGCGAAAATGAGAAACGAAAACTGAGAAGTAAATTTAACCGATAAATGGTTTTCATGCCGTGCTCTAAGCTTTCATGATAAAATAACCACATTTTATTACATTTATCAGCTTTTTATCACATATTATAAAACCATATATTATTAGTTGTCATCATCATAAATCATTAACAAGCGTTTCGGTAAAAATTACCGAGCTTTATGGTGTTCCCCCTTGGATCCAGAAACACGATACATTTTACCATTTTCTGGTGTTTTGTCCATACTTTTATTTCTCAGTGCACCATAAATCTTTTAATAACCTAACTACTTTTTCTTTGCTTTATTTAAAATTTGAAAAGTGGGAAAATATTATTAATGGACTGATAATGGGAATTTTATGCACGTAGTACATTTATGTTGTAACATGAGTACTGAGTCAATAAATTGATTTCGATAAAAAAAAAATGGATGATTAGTTACTGGGACATCTAAAATTAGTTTTGTTACTAGTTTAAACGTCTTAAGTAAGTTTAATGTTGGTTTCAATCGAGAATACTACTGAACACAATAATTATTTCATTACGAAAAGAATTGTGTTACTTTCTTGCTTATTCGATATATAATTCACTTTTAAGAATAACGTATATATGTATTCGGAATCCTTTTTTGAAAGGTATGTGTAATACGGCAACATTTTGTTTTACTTTCATTATATTTTCACCTGTGGTACATATTTTAAACATTTAAAAGTTTTGATGCCACGTTAGGCTAAGCTAAGAATATTGCGCAGAGTGATGTTTGTAGGGAAAGATTGTGTGTGGTGATTGTCTAATGATGTTCTATCTTATTGTAAGATTTTATTATGCGTACGTTCTTTGCAATTGCATGTAAAACTATGGTACTGAAGTGTATACTTGCTAATTGATTATAACTAGTGCCAAGTATGAAACATATTTATTTTATTTGGTTTCCTTAGAAAGTGCTTAAATTTTTATAGCTCTTTCACTAAATGTTTTTAGGAAGACAGTAATGTAAAATGTTTTAAAATTATACATATTTCCTAATCTACTGAACTTGCATTTTAATCTTTGCTAAATACACTGTTGGCCAAAAGTTTCTTTTCCGGAAGCGGTCATGTTTAATTAAGTCGTACTGTAGGAGAATATAATAATGTAGGAGAATTCCTACATTCCTACATATGTAGGAGAATTCCTACATATGTTAATATAATGTAGGAGAATTCCTACATTATATCGCCTATAGAATACTATGTTTAATGCCATGTTTTCTCTAAGCCCATGCAACCATCCCATTAAACCATGTTTACTACTGAGGAAGACATTTGGTGAACTCAGTTAGTCAGAAAGATCTATATAGAAGTAGTTATCTTTAATTGACCACTTCCAGAAAGACAGCTATATAATCTTTCTTACGATGCAGAGCAAGGAGTCCCAAAATAGTAAGTGCGTCAAAAACATCGATATAGTTAGCCAAAGGGTGAGTTTTGCGAAGTTCCCTCTTGCTGTAGGGGTTACATCCATTTAGGAATCAGTTGAAGCTTTGCCTAGCGGTTGGAAGGTGACTAGGTTTAAAAATGACGCCCTAGTGAGCAATCTTAGCCCCCCCCCCACTTGTAATCTCGAATGTTCTTTAATTGTATTCAAGATATTTTAAATCATTAAAATTTGAATAAACCTTTATTTGTGTAATATAATTTTAACTCCAATTAACATGATACATCTAAAAGTAATATCAATAGGTTGTATCACTTATAAAACTACAAATGGTAACATTGCTGTATAATCTATCCATCAAAACTTACCCGTTGACTACTTTGTAATGGAACATTGTTCATATGTTTGGGAAGTTAACTCAGTATTCCAAGTAGATATTATGGATGATGTATGGAAACTATGCAAAAAGTTTTAATTTAGTTCAAGAACTGTAATTTTTTCCGATTTTTAAAATTTTTCTACAAACAAATCTTATTCAGAATACTTATTCAGAATATTTTAACATTCACTTAAAATAAACGTATTGTAATATCTATTATGCAATTATTATTCTTAACAACTTATTTTTAGTTATTATCAGTAATAGTCTCTTCTATTCATATGCACAATCATTCCAGTCTTGTAAGAGCGTAGTGCAGAAAAACTTTCTCGGTTATTTTTCAATGAATCATTACAAAATGGCAATAAAAATGCAGTAAAAACAGATGTTTTAAATATTTTTTCTGTTTAGTTAAAAATTTAGTTAAAAATTAGTATTCAGAAGAATTGTTTTATGCTTTGTGGAATTTTGCATAAACTGCATTATTAACACATATTATAATATAAAATATACTTTTGTTAAATTCGCAATGCAAAGTATTTTGCTAATAATTTTTTTAATTTATTTCAGAACGAAATGGTGAAATTCAAAACAAATATGCTGAAAGTATTTTTCCTGATTCTTGCAATTACTCAAATAAGTTTAGCTTCTATTTGCCTTCCTGATTGCACGGATGCTCAATGTACACAAGACATTTGTCCTGAAGGCACAAGACCGGTATTTGTAGGGTGTGATTGTTGCAAGACGTGTGAAAAAGTCTTAAGTAATTCATATATTTATTAATAATTCGTCCCCTTTAAAAAATTGAATTTATTTGTTTCAAGTAAATGAATATTATCTTAACATATCATAAAAAATCTTCTACTAAAGCATATGTATCACAAAAATATTAGTCATGCTCTAATATTAATTCTTAGCAACTACTGTTTTAAAAAGTTTCTCAAATAAACTCCAAAATTTAAATCTTTTTTTTGTAACTTTAATCACGATTTCTATATTTATAATATTCCCACGGTGAAAAAAATGTGATAAAATTAATATACTAATTGATAATAACATGTCTAGTAAAAAAAAATCCATAATAATGGTTAATAAAACCAAAAGATCTGGTAATTTTCAGTTTTTTTGGAAACAGTATACCGTAAATCGGGTTTTCAAAATTATAGTTCTTATTACCATATTTCGTAAAAAATACTAGTTTTTAAAGAAAATTTAACCGAATTAAAAATTCAGAACTAAAAACGAAATTTAGTTAAAGATATGATTTTTCAACCACGCTTTTAAAAAGCATGATAAAATTGCTAAGTTTTAACACATTTATCAAATTTTTTCACAGATTATGAAATCTTATTTTATTGCTAATTTTAACAAAATCATTAAAAAATAGTTAAAAATTGCCGAGCTCTTTGGTATTCCCCACGTTATAAATTTTACTATTATGGTAGTTCTCACATTATTTTTTTTCGCGTTGAAGGTGTTAAAACTTAAAATATTTCCAAATTCATTGTTTTAAGAGCCTGTAGTTTTTGTTTTAGTTTGGGTCACAAATTGAAACTTAAATATAATCTCCAATTTAATGATTTCTATTGACGCAGAAAAAGTAATTGGATTTTCAACTGTTCAAGAGTAAATTAGTTTGCAATCTAAATATATACCATATATAAAGGCGTATTCGGAATAAAAATAGTTACAGAATTTCAATCTGTAACAAGCTATTCTCATCAGATTTCTCATAATTTTCTAAGTGAAACCATCAAAATATATAACTTAAGCAAATTTTTCAAGACATAATGAAGTGGGAAAAGATATCACGGCATTATTCCAATTGAAGCAAAGTAGGATTACCTTTGAGATTCCGGCTTTACAATTGAAATTACCCAACGCCCTGCATTATTCTCTATCTATTACCGAAGAAATAATACTTGATATTGTATAAATTCTCAGGTATTCAAGCAAAAAATGATCTCAAGAATCTAATTGAACAATAAGTGACTAACAGATATCTAATTGTTAAAACATTAATGATTTTTAAATTTATTTTTCTTAATTGTTGTTGGTGTTGTAGGTCACTTGGCAAGGGGTGAGATTGTTTTCGTTTTCCAGTGGCGTCCTCTATGACCTAGAATTCGACTTCTGATAGGCCCATACGTCAAACCAGTTTATAGAACGTATCCATTCATTCATTCATCCACAGATCTTAATTTTGACATGAATCAGAGAACTATCAATTCTCCAATTAGGTATCCCCAGCAGCATAGTTTGTAATGGAAAAATGGAGGACTTCTTGACCCATCAGATGTAACTTCGGTCGGTTGGATTCAAACTCCCGTTCTCATGAACGTGAGTCCAGTGCCCTGCCAACCAGGGTATTCCAGCCCCATTCTTAATTAATATCTGGTTATAAAAGAAAAGATTATTTAAAAAAAATATTGAATGTTTCTGTGCTCCTTTCAGCAGATTTGTAAAATGTATGAAAATATATTTTGCAAATTGATGAACATGTCGTAGTAAGTATTAACGATCAGATTAGTGACTTTATGATATTAGATTAATAAACAACTAAATCTGAACAAGTATTGCAGTCCATGTATGTTTTTAGTATCAAAAAGTGGGCAGTACTCTCTTTAAATGAAAGAGTTATTTCCCCTACTTAAAGAGTTAAATTTTTTTAACTCAACTTGAGTGAAACACATTCTTATTTGAGCGAAATTCTTACCTTGCGTTTACTCAAACTTGAGTGGTATTTATTAAGCAATATTTGAGTGCTTTTAGCTCAAACTTGAGTGATTTATTTATTATTTAATTGCGTGCTAAATATAAACTGGAATTTCTATCGCTTTATTTTAAAAAGCAAACAATAATAAATCTAAATAAAATTGTTATGTTCTGTAATTGTTATGTTATGTCTTCGTTTTTATTTTACGTTTAATTTTTTTTCTGGAGAATATGTCATTTAATATTTTGAATTAAGAAGAAGTAAAACAACTTTTAGTTCACAGCGGTATTTCTGAAGAAAACGCTATTTTACTTTTTAGTACCGTCATGTGGGGCTACTTTGTGCAGGATTTCGCAGTTTTTGAACTTTGACATGTAAAAAAACTATGCTAATTCAAACTTTAGTAAAATTTATCGATATTATATTTATAACTGGACTCAGATGAGTGAATTTGATCAATATTGGCATTATTTGTATGTAATATTTACAAATAATAAGTCGAAACGTACCTTGCACAAAGAAGCCCCCAAATGGGGCTACTTTGTGCAGCGATAGGAATTCAGTTTAATAATCATGTTTTTAGCAAAATATTGATATAAAATTGTTAAAAAAGTTAATTGTTGACATTTTTAATGACGAAAACTTCAAGATATGTAAAGATATTAGTTTGAAAAAAATTTTCAGCGTTAAAAAACATTTTTTTTATAAAGAATTTTTTCTTAAAACGAAAGTTTATTTCAAAACATTTGAGTTTAAACAAAAGGAAACCATATACATTTTTTGAGCATTGAAATAGATGAAATTTCAAAAATAATAATTATTACACATTCATTAACATTTATAATATTGATAAATTTGAACATAACATGCTTGAATGAACATGACAGAATTTGCTCTTCAGTTTCTGTCAAAATCACCTGATGTCCTATAAAATATATTTTTATGTGTTAAATCGTTTGATTAATTCATTAGAAAAANACGTTTCACGTGTTTCTTGTGAATTTTATTAGAGATAGTATTTCTGTGGATTTTGCACTTCCGAGAAGCTTCTGCAATCGACATACCACCAGCAACTGCTTGCAAACATTGTTGCAGCTTTTCTAAAGTGTAATAACGGTAGTTTCTCATTCCATGTATTTTTTTATAACGTCTAACCATTTTTCTATCGAAAAAGAAAAACTAATGAAACTTTGCACAAAGTAGCCAAACGGCACATTTTCTTTCATTTTCCGTTTATTTGTAATTAATTTTCAAACTTTTTTAACGCTAACATGATATAATTGTTTATTAATATTTTATTTATATAAAATAAAATAATTGTTTATAAATTTTTTATTTATATAAAATAAAAAATTTTGCACTTACGACAATCGTTTTATCAACGTCTTTGCATTTCACAGCTAAAGTTTCGACGCACACTTTTGGACGTCCGACGTTCTCGGAAAGTTGTTAACATTGGATAAACAAAACACACTCTGAGATTGTTTTAAAATTCGAAAAATTGTTTGTAGTAATAGAGGAGACTTCTGTCTTATCTAAAAAAACATAATACTGATTAGCAGCACTTGAAAAGTGCCAAATTCGAATTTGCATAAAGTAGTCCCCGCTGCACAAATTAGCCCCACTTGACGGTAAGTAGATATACCTTGTTGCTTTTATTTAGAAAATACTTTTATTTTGAATCTGGTATATACACATTTTATTTAAATTAGCTGTTTTTCAGCGTTTTTTAATACTATCCATACTAAAATACTATTAATTTAAATTATTTGTTAAAAAAATTTATTAAAATTGAAAGTATTAAATGTGGATGATTATGGAATATTAAAAAAATCTGATTCCATGCTAGAATCTTTGTCAAAGCATGTGGGAATATATTATATTTGATAAGAGTTCTAGAATTTTTTCAGATTTCATATTAAAGTTTTAAAATTTTATTTTAATATTATAAATTTATATCCATGTTTTAGTTTTTTTGATGTATAATTTTGGTAGAAAACATTTCTGGATAATTAATTTCATATCATTCTATACTTTTATAAAAGATATTTACGAAATTATTGTTCATACAGACTATAATTGCTGTTATTTAAATTGCTTTCTATTAATAAAGTTGACTGTTTTTAATTTTTGAAAGTTCACATTTGCAACATCCTTTCATTCAAATCAGAATCTTCAGATGTTCAATGCATTTTATTATAAATATATCATTCAAAGAAAAAGTGGAAAATATTATATTTTAAAAAATTGAGCAGTACTTTGAATTTTTCTGTTTTTATCCTGTTTTTAGCTTTTATATAATACTATCTTCGTATTTTATAAAGTATTTATCACTTTATACAAACTTTATACAATTCTTACCACTTTTCTTCAAGTTCAATTTTCGAGGCAAAATTGTAAATGCTGAATTAATATTTAATTAAGAATACAATGCTTATTAAAGTTCTTGAAAATGCAAATAAATGAAAATTTTACTACAGTTATAGATTAGTAGTAAAAAAATATGAGCAGAATTAAAAAAATATATTTATTATGAGATATAGTTTAATTTGAATTTATATACCTATACCCAGCTGAAAATAAATTGTAGTTTTTCCACAGAACTGAAGTAATTTCGCAGTTTTTCTTGAGTTAACTGCAAGTTTTTTGTAATGCAATCTTAACTGTAAAAACACTGCAGTTATTTTGCAGCTAATGCGAAGTAATTTCTCAGTAATTTATTTCGAAGAAACTTTTAGCTATTGTCTACAAAATTACTGTAGTTTAAGTGAGGTCACTTTAAAATCATAAATTTAGAAAAAACTGAAACTTTTTAATCCGTGGTCATTCTGCAGTAAATTTGAAGAAATTATGCAGTCATTGTTTCAGAAGTATACTTTCTGATGAATTTGCAGAAAAACTGCAGTTACTTTGCATTGTTGTAAAATTAAAAGAGTTTTATGTCTTCAATCTTGCTCTCCTGGCTGGTATATTAAATTTTTATAATGTTTTTTCTTTTTTTTCTTTTTGATTAATTTCTTACAATTTGGTAAAAATTCAAAACATATATATTGATAACGGAAATAACATACACTATCTATATTCATAATAAATAAAATTCATAAAATACATACTTAATTTAATTGTAATTATTTATAATTCAGAAGCGATACAATTTAATTAGTTTAAAATATGCCTAAAATTAGGTATTTAAATATTTCTGTATTTTAGTAATTTTATTAAAAATGTCGTTTTTATTAATTTTTATTATTTATTTCTTTTTGACTTAAGAAAACTATGTTTGAGCAAAGTTTATGGTAAAAACAATATTAAAGTAAAGTCAAGTAGTTAATGTTAATTAGTTAATTTTTTTATTCGAATTCATACTAAGCTAGGATTATTGCAGAACAAAAATTATACTTATTTTTTTCCATTCAAAACAAATATATAGTTTAGATTTTAAACAAATTTATATCAAAAGAGTTTGCAAAATTGAGTTTGAAAAAGGGTATTTAATCCAGATTTTTTAGCTTCAAACGTCTTTTTCAAAAATTTATTAATTTCACTTAGTTTCAGAAATTTGTCTTAAAAAAATTTAGGCAATTGAAAAAAATATACCTTTTTCATTGCTTAAAAATAAAACTTTATAAATTAAACGAATAAACTTGTTCGAAAAAAAATAACTCATAGTATTTTCAATTGAACCTAAATGATCATAATATTTATAAAACTGCTTTCTTTAAAAATTCGTTCAGAGCTCCTTACTTTTAAAAATTAAACTTAAAAGAAAAGGGACAAAACATAGGAGAAGGAAAAAAAAACTCAAATCTACAGTGGTTAGGAATTTTTCCTGAAAAAAAACTCTTAAGTAATAATTCATTTAATTGTTGTTTTACCGAATACAATCAAAACAATTGGATAACCATAAAATGCTGCTATTCAAACTGTTAACTCTGAAAAAAATTTTTAACTGTGTTTTCACCTTATTTGATTTAACAAATAAAAGCTTTATCTTCGCCAACAACACCCAGCTCATGGAAGTAATTAGTTCTTTGTAGCCGTCTTGACACAGGACTGTAGCTGAGAGGGTTAATCGGTGAATCTCACAACAGACGGGAAGCGAGTTCGAATCACAGTGTCGATATGCTCACAGCGAAAACTTTCACAAGTACTATACTATCTAATTCGATATTTGAATTCAACAAAAGTTATGATTGAAAAAATTCCTGTCTAAGGCTTTCCACTCAAAAGGATATTTTTTAATCCAAAACTATAGTATTTTCTATCGCTTACGATAGATGGCACCACTAAATACAAACATTTTGTATATTAATAATAAAAATTTTGACTGCAATTTATAAACTGAAATAATGAAAATCACTCAAACACGAGTTAAAATCACTCAAGTTTGAGTGAAAACGATCTACTCAGGTAATATCGAAAATCACTCAAGCTCGAGTGAATATAACTCAAGTTTGAGTGAAATTTTTTCACTCAAAGTGAGCTATTTCTATATAACTCCTTCACTTGAGTGATTTTAACTCAAAATGAGAAGGCCGGGTTTATCTACATGAAAGAGTTAAATAGCACTCAAGTTGAGTTATATTCACTCGTTCATTTTAAGAGAGTAAGTTTCAGTTATAGCAAAAAGAGAAAATGTGTCAAAATGAGTTGGAATCCATTTTTATTCATTTCAGCAATAATATAACTTTAAACTAAACTTTAATAAGCTTCATTATTGTACAATAAAAAATATTGAACAATAATTGTTAAATAAAAATTATTTAAACACATTAGAGCATTTTTCTCTTGAATTTGAAAATCTATTTACTGGAAAATAAACCAAATTTTAAATATTTTTTTCTAGAAAAAGGAGAAACCTGTACGATTCGAGCTGAACCTTTGATTCAACCTGAAATAGACACCGGAGATCGAGTTTCAATCAGTTATCCCCGTTGTGGCTTTAGTCTTCGCTGCGATTCTCAAACACGCACATGCGTTTAAGACTTTTACTGTGTAAAAAATGTTATTTATTTGCGGTTAAGAAATAAAATAGCATGAGCTTAAAAAATAAAGTGTACGAATCGTTGAACTATTCTTGTTTTTAAAATTTTTCAACTATTAATAGCTATGTTTTGATAAAACTCCCAAAAAACTTAAAACAAGACAAACTGTTTAAATAATATTTGTTTAAATTGAAGTATATAAGATTAGACACAGCTTATGTATCTGATAAAATATAATAAAATTGGCTATTATAAAATTTAAAAAAAAGCTATCATTTAATTTATATGTTATCTTTAAAAAGTAATTGTTTTAATTCATCTTAAGTAGATAAGCCCTCCTGTTCGTATGTTGATGTTAAAGAAAATAAATTAAAGCAATATGCTATATGAAACAATACATGGTTACGATCAACATTTTAAATAAAACTTATCTCTGAATCTGCAATTGATGCATAGATAAATCTAGGTAAGATATGATATTATTACAAATTATACTTACATTTTGTACAATTTAGTATCAATTATGTGCAATAGATTTGATGGGAAAAGTACAAAAGTAATTTAACAATCACAAGTTATTACTAATACGCACTTAAAATATTATACGGTATTTAAAAAAAGCAATAAGCCGAATTTACTATTATTACATTAATCAAACAACATTTTCGAAATACCATGAAAATATTAAATATAGTTCTTATTACCACACATTGAGCAAAAAATATAAAACTGAAAGCAAATTTACTCTCTTAAAATGAACGAGT
>NC_092207.1:65413580-65429251 GCF_043381705.1 Parasteatoda tepidariorum
GGACTTTTTGATAGAACTAACCCGCAAACCAAACTCTAACCCCTGATCCGTCTACCAAAGAAAATATTTTACGTCAGCATTGTTGCCGGTGAGCGCCAGGTGCAGAATTCCAGTCGACCAGGGATTTGAACCAGGATCACTTCATGGGGGGACAAGAGCTTTTTCCCTTGAGCCATCACGTCTAAATAAAACAATTGTCTGAATTAAAGTCAGGGGCGAACTATGGATTTATTCCCTAGTTATTAAAATTATAACAAGAAATTGCTGTTATGTAAACCCGCTAAAAAACTAATAAATTTTATATTATGAAGAAATTTACAATTATTATTCAACATTCAATTTCTAGAATTAGAGGTTAATGTGTTATAGAGAACTTTTGTGTCAAATTAGCTTAATTTAAAGAAGTCTTAAAATCCTTTTAGAGGTCAATTGGAGATTATTATGGGATTATAATTAATTAATTATAATTCCGCAATATTAAGAGACTGCAATTAATTTTTTGTAATCAGAGAATAATTTTTAAGTTGCACAAGGGAAAAATTTGTGGCAAAATTACGAATTTTATGGTAATGATAATTTTCAAAAGTCATAATTCTGGTAATAAAACCACAAAAAAAAATTAATTAGTTAAGAAGTAAGAAATACAGAACTTAAACCATTTATTTGGCGTTTCTTCTCTTCGTATGGTAATTTTTTACCAGACATTTTGGTTTCAAAATCGAATTCTTGTTACTACACATTTAGTAAAAATTACAAAATTGAAAAGTGAATTTAACCGTATAAAAGGTTTTTGTTTTTTTTACCACTTAAAAAAATTTTTAAATTATATTTCTAATTACATTATAGTCTGGTTAGTATAAGCTAGTTTAATTTGCTTAATAACGCATAATAATAAGAACACTACATAACAAAAGTTATGGAAAAGCCCCGAACATTTATAGATTTTTTTTAAAAAGTGCAAAAACAGCTTAAAAAATTTCACGAATGTTTTTAAGTTTTTAGCCTGATACGATTACCATTAGTTGCCAAATACGATTCACTATAAAACTACGAACAAATAATTTTAAAAAATTTTCGCGCTTGCGCAGTGTAAAGGAAATATTTCCAAAATTCTTACCTTGCACATTTTCTAGCAACTTTTCTTGAAAATTTAAAAACAATAAGTTTGCACTTAATTTAAATTCCTTCAAAAATTTCGCTTAATTTTACTGAATATTTTCAAAGTGTAGCAAAAAGAAACTTGAAATAAAAGAGTTAGTCTTTTAAAAAAATGTTCCATGCAGTTATTGCAAATAATAATCAAAGTCATCAATATATTTTTATTGCGTGGTTTTCTGGCATAAGGCGTTAAAAAAATTCATTTTTTCTTTCGTAATTTATTGTCAGTACCCTCAAACCTCTGAAAGCTTTAAACTTTGAAGAAAATATTAAAAAATCGCATGAACTGAACTCTTCTTAAGTTACAAAATAGTCTTTCAAGTATCCGTTTGGAAATTCAAAAAAATATCAAAAAATGAAAGTGTCTCTAAATTATTGTATAAAAAACGGAAAATAGTGTTTTTGAAAATCCTATGGCAAAAAATGTAGCCATAAATTTGTAACTCATTTCAGTTATTTTGTTAATTATAAGAAGTAATTGTACTTTCGTAAGCCTAGTTTAAGTATTTACTGGGATATGGACATTTTTATAAAAAAAAAAAATTATTTTGGTTGTACGTTTTGTTTTGCGATGACGCTAAATATATTTCATAGAATTAGGCATACCTATTAGAACAATCTAAAGAAATTTATAAAATTTTTCTTTAAAACTTGAAAAAAAAATAGTCATAACGGTGCAAGATATAATTAATTAAAGTAGAACTTCCATTCTGTCCATGAGTGGAAAAAGCAAAACATTTTTTTTCTTCATAATTTCGTAGTGAATCGTATTTGGCAGCAAATAATAAAGGTTCGATTTGAATATTTCAAAAATTAAAAGAGTTTCGAACAATTTTCTAAGAAGTTTTTGTACTTTCTAAAAGAAACTCAAAAAGATACGGGATTTCATACAAATATTATCTTATAACAAGAAACAAAGCTAAACAACAAACATATTACTCTACAGCAAACGTTTATACGCAAAACAAAAAGACAGATCTGACAAAAAGATAAAATAAACCCATTCCTGGAGCGGGATTCAAACATTGGATGATCCTGCTGATTCCAACTCCATAACCTTCATACAGGAAGGTCGGGTTGTTTCGTTACTTTACTCTCATTTGTCAAGTTTTAATTCGAGCTAGCAATCTAGCACAATGCACTAGAATGAGGTTTGGAGTAGAAGAAACATTAGAAACAAGAGAAACATCTTAGATTTGAGAGTTCACGTTTTCTCACAAATCACTTGATTTCATGACAAAAAGATTATTAAAATTATCGAAATGCTGCTCAAGAATTGCTAAATCGTCAAATGCGAGAGTTTTATTTCTGAGAGTGGTTCATTTAAAAAAGCTACGTATCAGTAAAAAGCAATGTTGACTGATTAAGTGTTCAATTATTTAATTTAATTATATGTCTTAATGTGAAGGAAGCTATCAATGATCAGATAGAGGTGTAAACTTAGTCTAAATCAAAAAACTATTTATTTTTGAAAATTAGATAAAAATGTGAAACAATATTTAAAAATTAATTTTCAAAATTACTCATGATTGTTCTTTTTTAAATATATTGCTTGCAAAATACGTCATCTTTTTAAGGTCTCTTATAAATTATGTCTTTGCAAACCCCTCTCTCCATAAAGAAGAGAAAAAAAAAGGTGTTTTGTGTATAAGTATAAATAAATGTAGCTTAAAATTAAACTTTTCTCAATTATTAAAAATTAAAAAAAATGCCAAAACACATCTCAAAACAAAACCTAAACCTCGTGTGTCACACCTTGTCGCACATACTCTAAAAAAGCGTCAAACTTTGTATTATTACATGATATAAGAAGCTGAAGAGGCGATATTATAAAAAAAGACTCTTGCAATAAACCAACAAAATTTTAACAGAATTTTTTTTAAGTAATATTTATAAAATATTTGTTTAATTCCAGATATACAAACCAGAGGATACGCTACATCCTTAACTAGAAGAAATCAATCGCTAGTTGTGGTTGTGAATGACAACAAGCTGTTTGCAATAATTTTACATTCTGTACTATATTGGAAATTTTTCTGTTTTCTTTTTTGTTCATATTAGTATAAATTCATTAAGTTGTATTTTATTTTTCCTCTCCAGTTCATAGAATAATTTGTGAGTTAAAAATTGTTTAGCAGTTTCTTTTTTTCAAACTACTTTTATAAAAAAAAATATTAATTATAATTTATTCATCGTGATGAAGTTAAGGATTGGATGATTTCAAGATAGTTCTTTGGTTTGTAGTTCCATTTTCTAGATCTCATGATTGAATAATGTAAAACAAATTGCATATATTTAAGTTTTCGAGTGATTCTCTTATATTATGTAAGTATTTTTAATTGTATATCTGCATAATTAGTAACAATTTAGAATCAAAATATTTCTAATGCCTAATTTCTAATGCATTATATTAAAAATTAAACATTGAGCAATTTTACGAGACATATTGTAGTAATAAACCAACGTATACTGCTGACAGCTCTACACGGTTAAAAATGTTTTCGATAAAAAGGCTTAAATAGCAATTTATTTAACTGCTATTGTAGTTGTTGTTATTTGACAAGTGCAGAAAATTACAAGTTAAATGGGACCAAAGGCATGGAGAACAGCCCTTGCCACTTCCCCTACAGCATGGCAGCAGTTGAGGTCGATGTTGAAGAGGGTCGAGGCAACAGACACAAAGCTTAAGAGATGCCTCGGATCCAGCTGAGCACCTGGGCAGTGCCTGCTATCTGCGCAGGTTCTAGAGCCGTCGGGTATGATCTTCATACCTCTCACGTCCGCAATCTGCTGATGGTAGTGGTGATTTCACGGTCAAGATTAAGCTCCGGAAGGCACCATTTCTTCCGAAATCTGCCGCAGAGCTGATGTTTTTGACATGAGCGGGGACCCAATGGATGGTGCTGGTTTTCTCTCTGGAGACAATGGTGGACAGAAGGGCGTTGATGTCTTGGACGATTTTCGTTTTACCCCCTTTAATGGCCCTCAGGGCAGATTTGCAGTCAGAGAAGACGATGATGCCTGACGAGGGGACTGACTGTGAGAGGTAAGGGCATACATGGCAGTACTTTTACTTTCGTTACTTGTACCGCCGGTACAAGTAAAAAGTACGTACTTTTACTTGTACTTCGTTACTTTTTAAATTTAGTACTTTTACTTGTACTTTCGTTACTTTTTTGCGGGAAAAAGTAAAAGTATTTGTAACGGAAATATCGAATGAAATCGTTACTTTTTTCTAAAACTCGGTAAGCTTTCTTAAAAAAAAATAATAAATAAATAAAAAAAAAAGCTGTGAATGCAATATATATGCATTCACAGCTAACTTCGTTTTTAAATACCTTCTGTTTCAACTTATACTGCACATTCAATTATTTTTTACTAGCTCAAAGATCACAAAGCTATATGAAACCCCGTGTTTGCTTTGTTTATGTTTGTGTTTTTAAAACGCGTTTCTAAAGAGTAAAACAATTTTAAATCAATGGTAATTTAATTAAACAAAAATAATAAACTAAAAATTAAAGTCAATAGATAAAATTTCTTTTTCGTGCAAATCCATAAAAAGTTTGATATTAAAATTACATTTGATTTTAAAATTATATTATACGATTATATTATAAAACTATATTATAATATTCCTCCGAATTTAAAAATAAATTAATATCCATAACTTTCAAAATTAAAAATAATTAAATAAATAACAACAATCTTGCAAAAACATTAAAGAACATAAGAATATTATTCAATAAAATTTTAAGTTACTTTGAATTTTCGATTTCCTAAAAATGTACTTTTAAATCGTTACTTTTTTTGTTTAGTACTTGTACTTTTACTTGTACTTTTTACTCGTTACTTTTTAAAATAAGAACTTTTTACTTTTACTCATTACTTTTTTTAAAAATACTAGTACTTTTACTCGTTACTTTTTAAAAGTAACGTTGCCATATATGGGTAAGGGACAAGAGCGGATTTAATGGCGATCAGTTCTCCAGTGAAGTTGGAGGCGACTTTTCCAGCTGCGACCCTATGTTTGAGGGATGTTTGATCTGGGAGGTGAAGGAAGATGCCAGAACCACCTCTATTGCATTCTGAGTTGGAAGAGCCGTCAGTGTATGCGGAGACAAGATCAGGTTTAGAAAGCTTGGCAATAGTTTCCATGCCCTTTCTCTTAGCGATTTCTTGTGGTTCTTTTTTCGAACACGGTTCGAGCAGGTCTAAATTGATCTTAACGGTAGACGGTGGTTTTACAGCTAAAAATGGTTCTTCAATAATATCAAGGCATGAGTGGTTCAGACTGATGTTCTTTCTAATATCTTTGTCGTATTGGAGTGTGGAGGATCTCTTCAACCTTTCCCTGTTGGTCCAGGCCCGAAAAGTAACATTTGAAATGTGTTCCACACTGCTGCTCCTGATCTTATTGGTAAATTTAACCGTGGCCAGTTTTCGCCTGCTTTCAAGTGGTGTGAGACCGCATTCAACCTCAGGACTCAGGTTGTTAGTTGAGGAAACTGCACCAATAATAATTTTTGAAGCTCTGTATTGGACAATATCTATCTTCTTTTTTGATGAGGAGGATGCTGGAAACCCATGTTAGTGCTGCATATTCGAGAACTGGTCTTATGAGTGTAGTGTAAGTATTGAGGAGAGTCTTCGGTTTGGAACTCCATGCAGAGCCACATAATTTCCTGTGAATATTGAGCTTTTTTTAATGCTCTGAGTGAGGTGGTTTCAATGTGCTTGGTGAATCTGAGCACGGTGTCCAACGTGAGACCAATGTATTTGGGGTTAAAAATTTGATTAATGATCGAGTTGAAGATTTTGATGCTAGGACGGAATGATTTCCTGTTTTTTCTGTCAGTGGTAAGGACGCAGAGATTAGATTTATCCGGGTTAATGAGAGCTAGTATTCCAGATGGCAATATCATCTACATAGCAGACTATCTTGGCCTCTCCATTAATGAATTCATGGATGGTATTCATGTAGAGGAGAAACAGCAAGTGACTGAGGATCGAGTCCTGGGGTCTCCTGCCCAAGTGCGGTGCGTCTTTGAGTAGTTTCCATTGAACTTCACGACAAACTTTCTATTTCTGAGGAAGTCGATAATCCAGAGCAGAGAATTTCCAACTATACCAGCACGGTTAATGATCTCAATGAGTTTCTGTTTCCAGACACGGTCAAAAGCCGCAGATTTAACTGCTAATTTACCAGATTGAATCAAATCATTTGATTCAATGTGTCAATCTTATTATTTGATTCAATATGGTAAATTAAACTGCTAATTTACCATATTGAATCAAATTAGTCAAATAACCATAAGAAAAGATGATATTCACACCGTTAAGAGAGAGAAAAAATTTTCATTGATTGTGTTTTCAACTACGGTTAAATAACTAGAATTCTATCCCATCCAACTAGACCCACATTTTAAAGCCATTTTGTTCGGTGCAGTAAGGTAGTACATACTGTAGCTGAGAGGGCTAATCGACCAATCGCATGATGATTGAACAGAGTTTCGAATCCCAGCGTTGATAATACAATATTTCTTTTATTCGTTCAATACAGGAACATATACTAGTGTCCCTTCTGCCACACATTTAGTAAAAATATGAAACTAAAAGTAAATTTACCTTATAAATGGTTTTATACTATGCTCTTTGGTTTCCTGATGAAATTTCTAGATTTTACTACCTTTACAAGCATTCAGCATGGTAATAAAACCCTATTTTCGTATGTTATACCAAAAGTAAGTACCGAAGCTCTTCTGTATAAATCAGAATTTTTTGGTGTTCCCATAGAGTCAAAAACAAAGTTAATCTTACTATATTCTGGTAGCTTTGGCCATACTTAATTTTTCGGTGAACCAATGTCCAAATTCATTAAAATTATCACCTTTAAATAAAACACGTTTTTATGAATGCAAATTTTTTATACATTTTCTTTTTCGTTTCTTCACAATTATATTAGAAAAACTGAATACTGTTTCATAAAACGTCGAAAAAAAGTATATAATGGTTATTAGAAGTATGCCCCAGGATTTCTAACCAGGTGTTCACCTACCTCTTCGGCTGGGTTTAAAAATGAGTTAAAAATTCTTTTGCCTCAAATCTGATCTGGACGAAATATTTAACAACTGCCACACATAGACATTCTCTGACAAATTATTTTATTATCAAAAATACATTGATGACTTATTTTTTAATGTAGTAGAGCGTAATCTAATGGAACGATTACTCCAAACATTCAGTCCAAAATAGTGGTAAAATATTCGCGGGTAGTCAGTCCATTCGATTAGCCATAAAGTTTATTGTAATAAACATTTTTTCACCTTTATAGTTTTGAAAGCATTATCGATTAACCATAAAGTTTATTGTAATGAACATTTTTTCACCTTTATAGTTTTGAAACCATTTATAACTAAGACGGTTAAATAACTATGAAAACAAAACTGAGCGATTTTGTAAACGTTGACTCTTCGTTTAGTTTCTAAAACAATAAAATTGTGCCATTGAGCTAGGCTAGTATTGTGCCATTTTTACGTGAATGGAATTTTCGTATTCTAATGGTCCGAAGACACTGATTGAAAAGTGATGAACTCTGGAAAATCTTTTTCTATTGAAGGAAGGAGAGAAATGTTTTCGTATTGTAGCAAATCAAGCTATATTAAAGAAGCAGTTCTTTTTTATAAGAGCACATTTATTTGCCAACCACACATAGACTGAACAAAATTAAATTAAAATACCCATATCGGATTGCTCATAACCTTGTAAAATAAATGGAAAACTCGTAACGGGTTAACACGAACCTTAAATTCAGAACAAAAACTATATTCTCTTCAAAATTCAACAACTCCCTGATGTTCCATAAATTGTTCAGTACTTTTATTTTCAATTAATCTCTCTATTTGTTTTTTTTATTCATGCTATTGTTGGACAAAAATTTTTATACTTTATAGTATCAATACTGTTTTTTAACCTCTGTTTAACCTTTCATAAGAATGTCCGATTAGCCCCTCTTAGCCACAATATGTACCCAACTAAAAAATTGATTCAAGTCTTGGCATAGATATTTTGGTTGAATATGGTAAAATAACAGTTAAATAAATCGTTATATAACCATTTTTAACTGGAAATTCATAACAGTGTGAGATATAGAAACATAGATCTGGTGTCTTGGATTAAACTCTGATTCGTTATTTAAATATAATTTTAATGTAATAATTTTTCTTGATAACCATTAAGACTTCATCTACAGGTTTATTCTTATAGAATTTGCATTTAATTATTGCTGTTCCTGTTTAAAGTAGTTTTAAAAATAAAATATAGATGGCAGCACAAAGTCACGTGATTAGCAAATGTTTATTTTTTTGTTTTATGTGATTTGTCTCAATAAAGTTGTGTAATTAAAACCGGCATGGTAATTTCTAAGTGATTATTTCCCCGTGAAGAATACCTTTTGCATTTTGTGGAGCCATTACGTGGAGCCTTGATGACTCATGTAAGTGACTTTCACTTTGATTTTGAATTAATATAGTGACTTTTCTTGAAATTTGAACTAATATAGAACGTCACTTATTATTTTTGAAACATGAATAGAATTGAATTTGAATAATCATGTCGGTCAGTGATATTAATGAAACAGTTGAAATTGATGAAACTTGAAGAGAAAATCCATTCAAAAGCGAACGACTTATACATCATTAACAACTAAACTTCTTAATAAAATAGAAGCATGTTTTAAAGACGAAAACTTAGATGATGAGAATAAAACTTGATGTGATCAATTAATTGAAAAGGAAAATGATCTTCTAAAACTTAACGTAGAGATAGAGGCATTTATTTCTGTTGACGGAATTGAAAGGGAAATAATTTCGGTTGATGAATATTCGGAGAAAATTCTAAAATGGAAAGATAAACGTTAAGAACTCAGATGGTGATTTGAATGCTAATTTAAGGAAACTTTTGGAAATAGATGATTTGTTTATTGGGAAAGATGATAATAGCATTTTAACTAGTGATATGGAAATTTTGCGACCCTTTTTGAAAGTGAAATAAAATTTGAAAATTGAAAATATGAGATTAGGTTGCCTTGCAAAGAAAACCTTTATCTTTCTGATTATATGTTTAATGTTAAAAGGAGGCTTTGGAGTTTGACAAAGATGAGGCTCTCTTTTAGAATTTAAATAAAGTGTTTAGAGAACAGTTAAAATGAACCTATTACTATTGAGAAAGGGGTTTCGTCAGACCGTATGTGTTACATGCCTCATCACCCAGTTATCAGAAGGGATAAAGAAGAATTGCGTACTAAACGACGCATTGTATTCGATGCATCTTCTAAAGAAAATTTTTTTTATTCTTTGAATGATAATTTGGAGGCAGGTCCAAATCTTAACCCTAATTTGTTAAATCTTCTTTTGCGGTTTCCACAGAACTTTATTTGGATTATAGCCATTTTTATTAGCCGCTACGGTTAAGCGCCATATTAAGAAATTTAAAGGGTCACACGAGTTAGCATACGCTGCTTTAAGCGATTGCCTTTATGTTGATGACTTAATTACAGGTGTGAATAATGTGGAAGACCCTATTGAACTGTTTAAAGACACAAAGAACGTTGTTATACCCGCTAACATTAGCTTACGTGCTTTTAAAACTAACATCGTAATATTGGTAAGAAACGAAATTCGAAGAACTTTCCAGAAATAGTTTGATTCCTATAAAGGTACTAGGTGTCATATCGGACACAGTGAAAGATGAACTAAAACTGGATTTATCTTCCATATACTGCTCTCTCTGAAGCCCTATTTGCGTGCGATTTTGCAGCTATCATGTATGAATTTTGACCCTATCGCGCTTATAGCTGCATTCACGATTCCAGCAAAGATATTGTGGCAACTTACCGGGCAAAGAGGACTTGGATGCGATGATGAGTGACCTAATGATTTAAGAAGAAAATGGACATTTGATGTTGCGAAACTGAAGGACATTATTATACCTCGTTGGTATTTTCCGAGGTCTAGTCGAGAAAACATCGAATTTCAGATACATATTTTCTGCGATGCCAGGGAATTAGCTTTCGGTACTATAGCTTACCTCAGATACATCAATAAGTCAAAACAGCATGAAGTTAGTTTTGTCCTTGCAAAGGCTAGAGTTGCACCTGTTAAGAGAATTACGTTACCCAGATTAAAGCTTTTATCCACTGTCCTTGGTGCAAGAGTGCTAGACTCACTGCGAAGTGTTTTCCACATAACGAACAATTATTATTTATTGAGTGATTCCGCGGTGACTTTACATTGGATCAAGAAGTGTGCTAACAATTGGAAATCCTTTGAAGGGAACAGAGTAATGGAAGTTCGAACGAAAATTGGAGACATTGCTGTGGTATCAATAATCCTGCTGATTTGCTGACACGTGGGTGGAATGCAAGAGAATTGAAAGAAAGAGATAAATGGTGGCATGGACCACCTTGGATAAGACTTGAAGAGTCAGAATGGAATAATGGTAAAAGTTTTAGCTCTTTGAATAGCGAAAACTTAGACAATGAAATTCTTATTAAGAAACGAATCAAGTCCATGAACATCAATATGAATGTTTGCGAAGAAGAAAGCCAGTCTGATATTATGAACGTCATAAGTTAAATTTCATCATGGAATAACTTGCAAAGAGTATTTACCTGCTGTTACCTGGTGTGATTTATTCTAAATTTCATTCTTTGGAACCTTTACAGCCAGATCTACGTTCCACTTTCAACGAGGTCTTTGCAGAGTGCAAAAAAATGTTTATGGACCTCTGGAGGGTTCCTCCTCCGCATAGTTGGTATTTCAGAAAACGACCTGGAAGTGCCTTGCTTTTTGAGGGACCTAGAAGCCAGCAGACTTGTTTATCTCGCTTTACAAGTGGTCACTTGAGGTGTCTCTCGTATGCTCAGGGGCAAAAGACTTTTGGACTTTGCACTAAATGTAGGACTGTTCAGGCTTCTCCCGAGCATATTCTAAACTGTATCGATTTTAAGATCTACGAGGTTTTTTCAAAACCTTATCTGTTTTTAGACTTCCTGGACATTTTTGGATTTATGGAATTGGTCTAATTGGGATGGACCTCTTGGGGATTAGAAACAACAATTCTAAATTTCAAGTTCCCAGCTACAAAGGTTTTTAGTTGTTTAACTACTACAGAGATTCAAAATAATAGAAATTATCTTTTGAAGATAGTTCAAGAGTATGCTTTTGGTACTGAAATAGAATATCTGTAGAAAGGAAAGACACTCCCAAAAAATAGCAATATGTTGCCTTTGGCACCCTTTCTTGACTCATCGGGACTGCTCCGAGTTGGTGGAAGGTTGAAGAATTCCAATCTTTCTGACCGGCGAAAACATTCAATCCTTCTCTGAAAAGGCCATCGTTTATCAACGATAATAGTGACATATTTTCATGAAAGTGACTATTAATGACATATTTTCTACTCAAAAGACATTATCAGCATTAATACAAGAGTATTGGATAATTGGTGTCAAGAATCTTGTTAAAAAAGACTATCTCCAGTTGTGTAAAATGTCATCTACAAAATTCTAGATTTTTGACACAATTTATATCTGATTTATCGCCAGTAGGAGTCACACCTTCCTGAGTTTTCTCCACTGTTGGCACTGAGTATGCCGGACCTATCCAAATGAAATCCAGAAAAGGAAGAGGTGTAAAGACTATGAAATGCTAGGTTTGTTTATTTGTGCGTCTATCCACAATAGCAGTTCACTTAGAACTCGTAAATCATCTGACTTGTGATGCCTTCCTTGCCTCTGTAAGAAGATTTATATCTTGACGTGAAAAACCTGATCAGATGCACAGTGACTGTGGGACAAACTATGTTGGTGCATATAGAGAGTTAAAACCCCTGATTGCATCACTCTCTTCAGATGAAAGTTTTCAAGGCTATTTTGCAAATAATAATATCATTTGGAATATTCAATCCACCTGCGGCACCTCATCATGGAGGAATGTGAAAATGCACTGTTAAATCTATAAAGTCACATCTTAAAAAAACTGTCGGCGAACAGATCCTCACGTACGAAGAATTACTAACCCTGATTGCAAAAGTAGAAGCTTGCTTAAATTATCAGCTACTTACCCCTCTCTCGGATGATCCTGCTGACTATGAGCCTGGTCATTTCCTCATTGGTACTTCATTGACAGAAGTACCAAATTCTGATCTTTCAAAGGAAGTTATTACACATTTGAAACGATGGAAATTAATGCAAAGAATGATCCAAGAATTCTGGAAACGGTTGTCAACTGACTATCTTTCCTCTCTTCAAAGACGACCCAAATGGCTCAAAGTAAAGAAAAATCTTGCTGTAAATGAACTGGTACTAATCAAAGAAGATGATTTACCACCATTGAAGTGGAAGTTAGGACGTGTGCTTGAGATTTTTCCTGAATCAGACGGTAAAATCAGTGTGATAAGGTTAAAAACTGCAAATTGTGAGTTAATGCGTCCTATTCTTAAACATTGCACACTAACAACAGACTACAAACTTTGAACTCATACTAACTTTGAACTCTAAATTTCAATTTTCAGTCAAATTTAATATTTATTTTAAATCAAACATTTTATGATGATTGCTGTCAGTCCTTGTGTGCATTTTATTTGCTTAATTTTGTTTAATGTTAGTTTACAATTCACATATATTTCATTTAAAGTTGTTTTAATTTTTGTGTAAAGATTCTTAAACTTAAAACTTTCTGTAATTGAGTTATTGCTGCTTTACCTTTGAAATTAAAGTTTGAATGAATGTAATAACATTTTATGAATCCCCTAAGGTTTCATGGCGGGGGAGGAGGTTTCTGTTTAAAGTATTTTTTAAAATGAAATACATGGCAGCACAAAGTCACGTGATTAGTAAATATTTATTTTTTATTTTATGTATTACGTAGTTTAGTTCTCTACGTGATTTTCTCAATAAAGTTGTGTAATTAAAGCCACCATGGTAATTTCAAAGTGATTATTTCCTTGAAAAGAATAATTTTTACAACTGATTTCTCTAAAATATCGTTAAATGTTTGTATTAAAGAGACTATACATGAACAGTAAAGTGCGGAAAGTAAATTATTAATGTAGTTTTACAGTTTTAAATGTTTACTATTTAATTCTTAATTTGATCGCTTATGTTAATTGACTACTTCTTTGCATAAATTTTATTATAATATTAAACATAGCTCTTTTGCTTTTTTTATTAATTTTAAACGTATTTGTCATGAAATGTTGTATAATCAGGTAAATTCACAGCAATACTTTATAATAAATAAAGTTCATTTTTAATTTCAAATACTTTCATTTTGAATGATCATTAAAATTAAAAACGTATTAATAGCAGAGAATAATATTATGGACGGAATATTATAGATAAATGGTAAATCCCATTGAGCAGGGGATAAAGAAAAACCTATACAGGATGTCTTTATAACTCTCGGTAATTTTATGTTAATCAAAATCAAAGATATCCGGATCTTTGAAATTAATTTAACCCTTTATTAAGATTATATGCAATTTTGACTATATTCTAGTTCGATTTTTTTTTCTGACAGTGTAAAAGAAGATACGAAACAACATGGAGTTTTTTAAAACACTAATTTAATTCAACCAACTTTGGAATAATTTTACATTTATAGGATTCTAAGTCATCCAAATCAAATAGAAACAATGTATAATAATTAGCCAGTTCTGCGTTGGCATGTCTTGGTAGCCGAACTGCAAACCAGACCTGGTCCACAATGGGGATAGCTAAAATTTTCGTAGATTATTCCGTTTCCATTGTCATATTCATTTTGAGGCGCTCTAACTTGGCAACTGTCTCCTAGTTCTAAAAAAAGCATAAATGTAATTGGTAAAAATATTATCTGGACAAAAATTATAAGAAAAATATGACATTTCTTATGTTCCTCTTTCCGTACATTCGTTTTGAGGCGGTGTTACATCGCAACGTTGATCTAGACCAGAATGGAAAACGAAAGAAAGTCATGAAGGTAATTGATAAAAGCATTATCTGGACCAAAAAATTAGCAAAATCTTGCTATATTTTTATATTTTTTAAAACAAAATATTTCTTCAATATTAAAAACATAATACAATTTGAAGGATAATATATACAGGGGATGCACAAAATAATAAAGCGATTTTATACTAATACCTTTTTTCGTATTTCTCAAAAAATAATTAATGATTTATTTTACAATTTCAGAATTTTTTGAATCATGTGATTTCTCATACATGTCCATGAAGTTTAAAACTTTTAGATGTTTAAGTGACCAATAGTGTTTTCAAATACCCTAAAATATGTAGCAAAAACATTTTTTTTTGCTATAACTGCAAAACTTTTTAAGAAAACTTAAAAAAAATTAGACCATATTAAAATTAATTAAGAATTCTTTTTTCTTATCTGAAATTTGAAAAAAAAATCGTTAAAAAGTGGTATGTAAACTAGTACTTTTATTCTGCGTAAAAAGTATAACAATATTTTTTCATAATCTCTAGTGAATCATATTAAAAATGAAAAAGAAATCCGATTTGAATATCATGAAAATTTAAAAAATTTTAAAAGTAGTTTTTTTTTTTTTTTAAATAGCTCAAAATGATAGTAGAACAGTACAGAAAACTTAAAATGATAAATGCATTTTTAAAAAAAGAGTGAAAAAAATATCCCCTGCCATAGCAACCACGATATTGCGGTACTATATTTTCCATTTTACCTTTTGTAACATCCTAGTTTTTGTGAAGAATAATATTTTTGTGGAATTTTCATATTTAATATGTGTTAGATGATGAAATCATGTATCTATGGCATCAACTATGCCTACCTCCATCTATCAAAAGGTACCTCTATATAAAATCAAGCTAATATGTTTTATGCACTTTTTATTAATCTTCTTAATTGGTATTTAATAATCTTAGTGGTCGTTACACCACATTACTTCCCCTTCAGAATTTTATGTGTTATAGAATTCGATGAACGATCACCACTAGCTGATTAATGCTGTTAATTTTTTTCGCTTATTATGTATATCGTTATATTTTATTTTGTTTCTATTTCTTTTTTTCTCTTTCTTTCCTCTGACTTTCTCTCTTTTTTGTTGTTATAGGCCACGAGAATTGTATTTCACTTAACCGGTATTTTGAGCACTATTTTGAGCAATTCAACTGCTCAATGCGGACAATCCATCGATGGAGACGAGTTCATACCACGTCCGAGTCACCAATGTGAGAAGCGTAATATCGACTATGTCAGCCTTCATTTATCAAAAGGAACTAGGAATTAGAATCAAGTTAACATTTCTTATAATTATTTTTGGTAGTAACGCAACTTAACTATTTCAATTATGTAAGAATTAGTTTAATAATCTCTTTCCAGAAGCAAATAAATTTACCTAGAACTTCTTCACAAGTAGGACCGCAACTACATATATATATATATATATATATATATATTTAACTTAGTAAATATTTTAATATTTTTAGACATGATATAG
>NC_092207.1:65429309-65434364 GCF_043381705.1 Parasteatoda tepidariorum
TATATATTATATATATATATATATGTGCGTGCGTGTGTGTGTGATATTTCGGAAAATCTAATTTCATGAAATGTGAAAAATATTGTTATTTACAAATTTTTACTTTATTATGAGCTCAGAAAATTATTAAATTCTTTTTCAACTTTGCATTCCATTTTTTTAAAATTTAATTTCAGAAGGAAGAAATATGCAAGTTTTATTCTGATACCTTTCATCTTAAACTTTGCTGTTTAATACTTCAAACTAACCATGATTAGACAAAAATAAAGAGTAATTTTTGCTATACATTTTAAACAAAATAAACTTAAATTACTACTTAAGAAAGAAACATAATATTTTCAGTTTTGAAGCTAATATTAAATTCAATAATTGCTTAATTTTGAAATTAAATAAAATTTGTTTAGGTGTCTAATATACTATTCATAAATCTAGTTTGTTTTCTCATTGTATAGTTGAACAGAACGAAAGATTTACAGGCATTTTAAAGAAAATTGCCAAAAATATTTCCTGCATAAACGACATACATTTTTATCCCTTTGTGATATCTCAGTTTTTCCGAAAGTAAATATTTTTGTATAATTTATGTATTTTTAATGTGTTAAGTACCTTGAGAAGCTCATATCATGACATAATGTCAACATTACAATTAAGTTAGAATTAATTTAAGAATCTAACTCATAAAGGAAATTAACTTACCTAAAACTTGTTCACATTTAATGCAGCAAGTGCACCGTTCATAGACTGCTCTATAGCCTTGATAACATAGGATTGAATAGCCGTTATCTCCACACTGATCAGTAGAGCAGTCCGCTGCTGAGCTAAGTTGCGAAATTGCAAGAACTAAGAAAATAGTCATATACATGCTTGTCCTTACTGATGGTTTCATCCTGTAAAAAATATGATATATAATAGAATGAAAGAATTTATTTGATTAAGTAGCAAAAAATTTGTACTATTGAAGCGGATATTCACTGCAGATTTCTGATTGACATTTTTAACTTTAAAAAACTCAGTCTTCACTCTGAATGAGTTCAAGCATTTTTAACTCTAATATATTTTTCTATGATAAAAAAATGTCTGGAATGAAAAATTTTAAAAATTTCAAAAAAAAAAGAAATTTAGTTAATGAATATTTTTGCTCAAAATAGTTTTTTAAAAAAAGCAGAGTATGCATCTTCGAACAATCTTTTCATTGGCGAATTTCTTTTAAACTATCCCAACACTTTCGTTGTAAACATTTGCCACTTTTATTTTGAAAAACACATTATTTTATTACCAATACAAAAAAACTTGATGTATGTGTAGATTATTGTATGAAATTTTCATTTTTTAGTTCTTCCTATACTTAAATTTTTCCTTGCCAATCTCTTCATTTAGGACATAAAAAAAACAAATTGGTGACCAAAACCATACAAAATAAAATACTTTTATTACTAAAAAATATAAAAATGTTAGGGACAAGATAAATATATACCGCGAATGGATTTATTTTAAGTACTATTCATTAGCTTGCATTCGCAGAAATTTGTTGTCCAATGCTGGTATTAAGGAATTTTGAGCGAAACTATCTCAGAAAGTTGCCTTTTTTTGAAGATATTAGAATTACTTTTGACCTACCATACAGAGAGTGTAAACACTGAGTATGTATGTACTGCACACACTACAGTAGTATTTTGATCTGTACACATTGAAAGTATTTTTATCTTAATATTTAGTATGAACGTAGTAGAACATAAATGATGGTCAATTTCAAAATTCATTTGCTCCACAAAAGAATTTAAAATGTTATGTTTTTCTCAAAATTTCAGAGGATCTTTAGTTTTGTCTTCACAATACTTCGAAAAATTTTTTTTTGAAAAATTGGAAAAAAAGCGCAATTAGTACTATAAATGAAGGAAATATCCTAAAAACTTAAACAAAATTAAAAATGTCAATTTGCTAACCTTAATTCTTAAAAGGTTTTTAAGGAAAATACGAGTTGATAAATCCCCTCAATATCATAGTATTACGTAGCAATAGAGCAAAGTAATGCAACCATGTAGTACTTAAACGAATTTCTCTGTATCAGAATTGTAAGAAAGGACATACATTAACATTTAAAGAGCATGCACAAAAATATGAAATTGCAATATAATATTCACCATAATTCAGATAAAAAAGCTAACAGATCACTACCCAAATAATGGAAAGCTAAATTTCCCAAATGCTGTAGATATTTATAGAATAATACAATATTTATTTATTACAGTTTATTTAATAAATATTTCAAAATGCAGTATACTTAAAAGAGTTTAAAGAATTAGAGAATAGCCGACTAAATTTGAAATTAATTATTAATTCATTTTCGTCTGACATCTATAGGTTTGACAATACAGAGGATAAAAACAATACTTTTTAGTATTAAAATTATAATTAGATTTTAGAATTTGAAATTTCGATCATTGCATCGATAAAATCTAATAAATAAAAACCAAATTTAGAAAAAAAATAATATTCTTACAATATTTCTGTTAATTCCGACAGGACTGTGTAGTTGTTGGGGAACTGGTCTCACACCAGAAAGGCCCTGGGTTTAAATCCCGGACAAGGCATTGGTGTTATATTATTATCTGTGCTATCTGTCCTTACTGTGAGAGTGACGTTGGCACATCTAATATGGTGCCTCTGAAAAAGTGACCAACAAATATGCCCTACAGATACCTGAATGACGAGTGTCAATTGGGTGGACATCGGGAAAAATATTTCTGTTAAAAAAAAGCTTTCTCTCTTAACTAAATACGAAAGTACAAATAAAAACACTGAACTTCGCAAGTAAATAAGTGCAACTTGCATATTCAATGCTTAACTAGTAACTTTCATTAGCAAAATTATAAGTATATTATCATCAAGACCATAATTTGTTCCTTATAATACCTAAAACATGTAACTTTCATTAATAATTTACTATGTTACGTGCATAATCTATGAACGAATAATAAGATTCCGTATAAAAGGAAAATCTGCGCAAAAACATATTGACAAAGCATTTCTTAAAACTAAATTAGAACAAGCCACAAGAAACATTACAATATGCTAGTTAGACAGGTTAAAGGTTAATTGACCGAAGCCTGAAAATATCACTTTGTCTAATGTTTTATTTACTAGAAAACCATGTCTTATCCATGTTATTAAGTAAATCAATTAATAAGGAATTTGTCAATGAATAATTAGCTTGTTTACTAAGTAATGTCTTAGTTTATGAAAAATGCTATAGTTACAAAGATAATTATAATTTCATTTCTTTAAAACAAAATATCAGAAAATAATCTTAATCTTACCTTATCTATCTTATCTTGAAAATAATCTATAAGATATTGTTCAAGTTTTCTTGTAATTTTAAAATTTATCTCAAAACGATATATTTATATACAAACCGTTTCATGCAAAAAGAACTGTTGATTAAATAAATGTTTTTCTTTGATTTTTATGACACGAACGAAAAGTATGAGTAAAGTTTCTCACGTTTGAATTAGCATACATCAATTCAGTCTCAGCCATTTGTTCAAATTGAAGAGCTATGATACATATTTGATTAAAGCTATTTATAGAATGCAGAAAAATGAACAAGACAGGTTCCAATTTTAATGCGTGGTCTGTTTCATTTTTCTGATTGCTAAGCTCACGTTTTCGTTAGAATCCATAGCTTTGTTTCATCATGTTACAGAAATTTAAATATTGAAACATCAATTTGTTATTGAGTTGACCTTCATTGCGCATCGGAAAATTTAAAAGTATTCAGTACGCTTATAAAAATTATTTCTTATTTCAATGTATTACGTAAATTATTAGGTATGAACACTAAGCTGTGGCAATAATCCCCCAACAGAGAAGTGATGCTATTTCGTTTACAAGGCAGCTAGGTATTACATGTAAAACTATGCTGGATTTAAAAATATCTTTCTACTAGGGGGCTAAGCCCCTTTCTCTCTGCCGCTCATAAACCTAGTCGATTGCTTTGCAGAAATTGTTTTTTCTTGGAAAAAAACTTTTTCTCTACTAAAGTTGACTTAACATATATGTACTAAAATGAATTCTTTTTGCTTACTCTTGTGCCTCCACTTCTCATGTCAAAATATTATTTTATATCAGTATTATAAATATTCAAATCTATTGGTGCACGGAGGTAATTTTTCGAAGTAATCAATTTTTAAAATAACTTCTATATTGTTATAACATTATTTTGTTCAAATAAGTTCGGGGAATTTAAAACCGTAATTTAATATTTTCGCTTACCAAACGGGCGGAAATATAAAATACTATTTTTGCTTGCATCTCCTTGTGCTTGTACCTGGTCGTTAAGTTCTATATCATTTAACAGATCTCTTTAATTTTAATTTATAACAGTATATTAATATTATTTGTGCAAAAATATTAATGGTAAAATTGATAATAAGATTAGACCTCCTTTCTAAATTACTTTAACTTAAAATGTAGTGAAGGGTCGCATCGTAATAATAATTAACAAACTACAATCCTCTTAGTTTTAAACTTTTGAATTAAAAGCGTGATAATAGCAGTGCAGGTTGGTACAGGTAAGTAACTTTAAATTAGAGATGAAAAAATATTTATAGAATAACAATACCTTCATGACTTTTGTTAATTTTATGCTTATGACAACCAAAACAATATGGAAATGAAGGAGGAAAACCTCGATCCAACAAGTGATTTTCCGACCAATGAAAATGCACAAACAACAATGGGAAATTGCGGTACCATCATTAGAATTTTATCGATAGTAAGAAATTGCTTAAAATATGAATCTTTGTGAAAGAGATTTAAGCAATAAAAGAATATAAGTTTACGACCGAAGAACTTTCCGAAAATGTATTCATTTTCTTATAAAAACTATTATTTTGGAATGGTAATTAAGTGAATAAATAGTTTTAAGTTCATAATTAAAGCGTAGATAATATAGTATTAGGTTGCTGCATTATGAAAGTTATTTATATTTCAAAAAATGGTTCAAATTTATAAATGCATTTACGAAAAATTAATAATCTTTTTTTGAAGATATTA
>NC_092207.1:65435144-65484505 GCF_043381705.1 Parasteatoda tepidariorum
GGTCTTATGAAATCACTTTTTGTTTTACCATAAATTTTAAATTATTAATGGAGTTTAAATATCGGTAATAGAGACATCTTCTTGAAATCCGTTTTTTATCAAAATTCATTTAGTAAATCCTTATTTTTGAGTTCACTTACTCGAACTATACATTTCAAGCTACCAGAAGAAATAACTAGTAATTATTTTCTTCAATTATGAAATGTGTTATTAGGAAAGAAAGATGAAAAAATTCTTAAAAAAATTGGGAAAAGAGCCTAAACCACGCCTCCCATCTGTCCTCCCTTCATTTACCAATACGAGTAAAAGTTCTAGTGGGGAGATCTTTTGGGGGGTTAGGAGAAAAGCCTCTTTACTTTCTTTGAATAGTTGAGGGGTTAAATAGCCTTGGGGTCTTCTGTTGTGGTTGAAAACAGTTTTTATTTCATTCTCTTTCTTTAAAATGAGTTAGGATGGAAGACTTTCTTTCGAATTTTCTTATGTTATTTATTATTATTTTTTCTTCTTAATTTTGGCAATAACAACTTATCAAAACATTGTAGGATAAATATATTTAATTAGTTAATTATATATATCAATTAAGCTAACAATAATTATGCAATCTTCTGAAAAAAACTCTATGCTGACCTTTTAAATACAGAGTTAAATAGTGAAAATTTTAAACTTAGTAATTTAAAACATAATATTGTCATTGAAAGAATTTTAGCTTTAAATAAGAGCTTAAAAATTTAAATTAGCAATATACAATTTCCTCACTTAATTTTCAACCCTAAATTTCATTAAATTCATATAAAATTTAGAGCAATCACTTGTGGGTTAAACACTTACCTAACAAACTCTGGCACTATTTTCTCTAACAACTTAAATGAACTTATTAACAATATTATTAAAGAAACTTTTTCTTAGCTTATCACTAATAATCAACCCATTTTAGAATTTATTAAACGTAATAAAATTAATTGTATTGCGACTTTTGATTTCCAGGATCTTTTCAACAGTATTCCTCTTTCTAAGCAAAACGGTGCTCTTTTGAGTTATTACTATGATTTTAAAAATATCCTTAATTTCGATTTTTATTATGTGGAAATTCTAATTAATTTTTGTCTTTTTAATAATTATCTGTTCAATGTTAAAGACATTTTTCTTCATATTGATGGAATACCACATGAATCTAAATTTTCATCTCTCTTAGCTAACTTATTTTTGCACTAATATGAAGAAATTACACTTTTAGTATTAAATTTGTTTTGAAATTTATTGATGATTTAATTATCTTTAATTTTCAGGATTATACAATTCTATTAAATAATATCTACCCCGAGGAATTAATCTTGCTTCGGAATCATGATGGCAATATTAGTTTAAATTTTTTGGATTTGGGTATTATAAAAGAAGAAAATATCTGCTCTGTTGATTTATGCGATTAAAAAAATGATTCTAATTTTAATATAAATAAACTAATTACTCGGAATTCTGATATAGCTAAAAACATCCATTTAATTACCATTTTTAAACAAATGAATCGAATTAAAAGAATGTGTAGTAATGTTTATTTATCCAAAAAACAAGTAGACAAACTCTTTCAAAATTGATTAAAAAAAATGGATACCCAAATAAAATAATTAAAATCTATACAAAAATATTGAGTTTACTGTATATTATTGTAAATAAATTTACTAAAAAACTTCTTTGCTAATTTATAGTATAATTTTTACCATGTGCAAATCCATTCAGGTCAAATCCATGGCTAAAAGTATGTGCAAAACAGGCAATTCATGTCTCTTTTCCCCTGTCTCTCTCTCATTTTTTTTTCTTAAATAAAAATTAATTTTCTAAAATTATTAATTGTAAACTTCTTTAAAATATCCAGTATAATATTACCTTGCACACATCCATTTTCGGCCCCATCCTTGGTAACTAACGAAACAAAGGCGCTTCAGTACTGCAGTAAGAACGGCACTTTAAAGCAAAACTCCTCAAGTTACGCTCAATTTGCGCTTTTGTTTTCATATTTTGCAATCTGGCAATCTTGTTACGAAAATATTTTAAATCATTCTTGAAAAAATTCATGTTCATGTAAGTTCATTTGAATTTGCTGCTCGCTTTTTAGATTTTGTTTCATGCTTCGTTCTGTTTTTTCCTTACATTTTATTTTGTGCTTTTACGTGATATTTTCGCTTAATGTGTTCTATTCTATTTCATTTCAAAATTGTTTTTATTAAATGTTTGTGCAGTGCTTATAAATGTCTTAATAAGCATTACACAAAAACTTTTTTAACTTTGTAAATAATTGGAGTACCAGCAAAATGGATTCTAAATTAATAGTGAACTCAATTTTTCGAAACTTTTGCCCAAAATCATGTTTTTGTACTAGATTTTGAACAAGGCACCTTAACAAGTAAGTAAGGATATTTTGATATTCTACCCCTANAAAAAAAATTCAAAATGCTAACAGATTTAGTAAAACAAATTGGTTACCAAAACTATACAAAATGAAATACTTTTATTATTAAAAACACAGAAAAACGTTATGGTCGAGTTAAATATACACCGCGTATGGATTTATTTTCTCAGGTACTATTCATTAGCTTGCATTCGCAGAAATTTGTTGTCCAATACTGGTATTAAGGAATTTTGAACAAAACTATCTAAGAAAGTTGCCTTTTTTTTTGAAGATATTAGAATTACTTTTGACCTGCGATACAGAGAGTGTCAACACTGAGTTTGTATGTACTGCAGGCACTACAGTATTTTCATCTGTATACATTGAAAGTATTTTTGTCTTAATATTTAGTATGAACGAAGTAGAACATAAATAATGGTCAAGTTCAAAATTCATTTGCTCCACAAAAAAATTTTAATTGTTGTGTTTTTCTCAAAATTTCCACGGATCTTTAATTTTGTCTTCACAATACTTCGGGAAAAAAATTTCTTTGGAAAAATTACAAAAATTCCCTAAAATAAAATTAAAAATGTCAGTTTGCTAACCCTACTTTTTAAAACCTCTATAAGGAAAATACGTGTTGATAAACCCCCTCAATATCATAGTATTTCGCAGCAATAGGGCAATGTAATACAACAATGTAGTAATTTAACAAATTTCTCTGTATCAGAATTGTAAGAAAGGACTTACATTAACATTTAAGGAGCATGCACAAAAATATGAAATTGCAGTTTAATATTCACCATAATTCAGATTCAAAGTTAACAGATCACTACAAATAATAGAAAACTAAATTTCCAAAATAGTGTAGATATTTATAGAATAATACAATATTTATTTATTACAGTTTATTTAATAAATATTTGAGAATGCAGTATACTTAAAAGGGATTAAAGAATTAGAGAAAAGCAGACTAAATTTGAAATTAATAATTAATTTCTAGCCATTTTCGTCTGTCATCTATAGGTTTGACAATACAACGGATAAAAACAATACTTTTTAGTTTTAAAATTATAATTAGATTTTAGAATTTGAAATTTCGATCATTGCATCGATAAAATCTAATAAATAGAAACCAAATTTAGAAAAAAACTAATATTCTTACAATATTTCTGTTAATTTCGACAGGACAGTATAGTTGTCGGGGAACTGGCCTCACACCAGAAAGGTCCTGGGTTTAAATCCCGGACAAGATATTGGTGATATATTATTGTGCTATCTGTCCTTACTGTGAGAGGCACCATATTAGATGTTGAGACATCTAATATGGTGCCTCTGAAAAAGTGAAACACAAATATGCCCAACAGATACCTGAATGACGAGTGTCAATTGGGTGGACATCGGGAAAAATATTTCTGTTAAAAAAGAGCTTTCTCTCTTAAGTAAATACGAAAGTACAAATAAAAACACTGAACTTCGCAAGTAAATAAGTGCAACTTGCATATTCAATGCTTAACTAGTTACTTTCATTAGCAAAATTATAAGTATACTATCATCAAGACCATAATTTGTTCCTTATAATACCTAAAACATGTAACCTTCATTAATAATTTACTATGTTACGTGCATAATCTATGAACGAATAATAAGATTCCGTATAAAAGGAAAATCTGCGCAAAAACATATTGACAAAGCATTTCTTAAAACTAAATTAGAACAAGCCACAAGAAACATTACAATATGCTAGTTAGACAGGTTAAAGGTTAATTGACCGAAGCCTGAAAATATCACTTTGTCTAATGTTTTATTTACTAGAAAACCATGTCTTATCCATGTTATTAAGTAAATCGATGAATAAGGAATTCGTCAATGAATAATTAGCTTGTTTACTAAGTAATGTCCTAGTTTATGAAAAATGCTATAGTTACAAAGATTATTATAATTTCATTTCTTTAAAACAAAATATCAGAAAATATTCTTACTCTTACCTTATCTATCTTATCTTGAAAATTATCTATAAGATTATTGTTCAAGTTTTCTTGTAATTTTAAAATTTATCTCAAAACGATATATTTATATACAAACCGTTTCATGCAAAAAGAACTGTTGATTAAATAAATGTTTTTCTTTGATTTTTATGACACGAACGAAAAGTATGAGTAAAGTTTCTCACGTTTGAATTAGCATACATCAATTCAGTCTCAGCCATTTGTTCAAATTGAAGAGCTATGATATATATTTGATTAAAGCTATTTATAGAATGCAGAAAAATGAACAAGACAGGTTCCAATTTTAATGCGTGGTCTGTTTCATTTTTCTGATTGCTAAGCTCACGTTTTCGTTAGAATCCATAGCTTTGTTTCATCATGTTACAGAAATTTAAATATTGAAACATCAATTTGTTATTGAGTTGACCTTCATTGCGCATCGGAAAATTTAAAAGTATTCAGTACGCTTATAAAAATTATTTCTTATTTCAATGTATTACGTAAATTATTAGGTATGAACACTAAGCTGTGGCAATAATCCCCCAACAGAGAAGTGATGCTATTTCGTTTACAAGGCAGCTAGGTATTACATGTAAAACTATGCTGGATTTAAAAATATCTTTCTACTAGGGGGCTAAGCCCCTTTCTCTCTGCCGCTCATAAACCTAGTCGATTGCTTTGCAGAAATTGTTTTTTCTTGGAAAAAAACTTTTTCTCTACTAAAGTTGACTTAACATATATGTACTAAAATGAATTCTTTTTGCTTACTCTTGTGCCTCCACTTCTCATGTCAAAATATTATTTTATATCAGTATTATAAATATTCAAATCTATTGGTGCACGGAGGTAATTTTTCGAAGTAATCAATTTTTAAAATAACTTCTATATTGTTATAACATTATTTTGTTCAAATAAGTTCGGGGAATTTAAAACCGTAATTTAATATTTTCGCTTACCAAACGGGCGGAAATATAAAATACTATTTTTGCTTGCATCTCATTGTGCTTGAACCTGGTCGTTAAGTTTTATATCATTTAACAGATCTCTTTAACTTTAATTTATAACAGTATATTAATATTATTTGTGCAAAAATATTAATGGTAAAATTGATAATAAGATTAGACCTCCTTTCTAAATTACTTTAACTTAAAATGTAGTGAAGGGTCGCATCGTAATAATAATTAACAAACTACAATCCTCTTAGTTTTAAACTCTTGAATTAAAAGCGTGATAATAGCAGTGCAGGTTGGTACAGGTAAGTAACTTTAAATTAGAGATGAAAAAATATTTATAGAATAACAATACCTTCATGACTTTTGTTAATTTTATGCTTATGACAACCAAAACAATATGGAAATGAAGGAGGAAAACCTCGATCCAGCACGTGATTTTCCAACGGATGAAAATGCACAAACAACAATGGGAAACTGCGGTACCATCATTAGAATTTTATCCATAGAAAGAAATTGCTTAAAATATGAATCTTTGTGAAAAAGATTTAAGCAATAAAAGAATATAAGTTTACGACCGAAGGACTTACCGAAAATGTATTCATTTTCTTATAAAAACTATTATTTTGGAAAAGTAAATAAGTGAATAAATGGTTTTAAGTTCATAATTAAAGCGTAGATAATATAGTATTAAGTTGCAGCATTATGAAAGTTATTTATATTTTAAAAAATGGTTCAAATTTATAAATGCATTTGCGAAAAATTAATAATTCATTTGCCTTGCTCATTCCTTTAGAAAAATACTTGCCTTTGATTAAGTTATTCAAATAATGAGCTATTTTTTTTAAAAATAAAATTTGATAATCTATTCATTTTTGGGGTATTTAATTATTTAAGAATAAAAATTACCTTTGTGAAATTAATTAAAATATCAGAAGATTACTTTTTTTAATTACGGAGTTGATATTCTATTACTCTGTCTTAGTAATGAATTTTTGTGAAATGGATTAAAATAAAATTTTATATAATTTAAAAATACAGAAATTTATATTTAAAAATTATCTTTTTCACTTTTATAAAGGCAGATTTTACCAACTATTACAATATAAAGCATTTTTTTTTAACATTTATTCTTGAAGGGCAACTTTTTATTCCATTTATAACAATTTATTTGAGAAACATAGATAAATAATAGATAAATAAACAGATATAGATAAATAAAAGAAATTTAAACTTTATTAGTTGCACAAAATGTAATTAGTATTTCTTAAGCAAATAGATTATTTAGATTATTAAATATAATGAAATGATGTAAAAATTTAAGCAATTATGTTTTTCATGCGGCTTATGTTTTTTGTGAAAAATAAAGAAATATTTTTTTACGCTTTAGTTCACTTGGGTAAACGTAGATTTTCTTTTTTTTTAATTCTATATTTTATCTAATAGTTTATTTATTTCGAAAATCTGTTAAAAATGTCCATCGGCAATTAAGGTACAAATGTAATTAATATGATAAAGTGAGAATTCAGGCTCTAATTTCCAATTAAAGTTTTAAATCTGTATACTGTTAGAAATTTCATCGTGAAAACGATTGAACGTGAAATAAATCGCTAATTAAATAAATCGCTATTCGTGCAACGAATAGCGATTTATTTAATTGTTATTTTACTGTACTCAAGCAAAACAACCAACTAACCATAGAAAAAATAATATTCATACTGTTATGTGAGTGTTAAATACAGATTCATAACCGGAATTCTTAGACCATCTAGGTCCAACTTATGAAACCCTTTTTTTCCATGAAGATGGGTACATTCTTTAACTGACAGGTTAATCGGTCGGTCTAATGAACGACTTAATAGGTGTTAGAATTCCAGCGTTAATACTGCAATATTATTTCAACAAACAAAATTTTCCTTCTGCTCTGCCCTCTTCAATCGGCGACCCCGGACTATTAGAATACCAAAATATAATTCACCTCACTCATTGAGCTCCAATTTCCATTTAAATTCTATTTTTATGGTTTTATAATAGTTTTAAGTCGTTAGAAAACCTTAGAGGTTTGTATTCTCGGTTTCTTTAACCGTGGCAGTTGTAAACGGTTTTAAAACCGTAAATGTAAAGAATTGCTTCGAACTATGATCTTTATGGTTAATCAGATGGACAGACTGATGCTGGTTATTTCACCATAATTTCAGAATGAAAATTCTAACAATTTGGCTAGTTCTGAAATTGTCGACATTTTTGTTTGTATATAAAATTCTATGGACAAAGCTAACAATAATTATGCAATCTTATGAAAAAAACTCTATGATGACCTTTTAAATACGGAGTTAAATAGTGAAAATTTTAAACTTAGTAATGTAAAGCATAATATTGTCATTAAAAGAATTTTAGCTTTAAGTAAGAGCTTAAAAATAAAAATTAGCACTATACAATTTCCTCACTTAATTTTTAACCCTAAATTTCATTAAATTCCTATTAAATTTATAGCAATCACTTGTGGGTTAAACACTTACCTAACATACTCTGGCACTATTTTCTCTAACAACTTAAATGAAATTATTAACAATATTTTTAAAGAAGGTTTTTCTTAGCTTATCACTAATAATCAGCTCATTTTAGAATTTATTAAGCATAATAAAATTAATTCTATTGCGACTTTTGATTTCCAGGATCTTTTCAACAGTATTCCCCTTTCTAAGCAAAACGATGTTCTTTTGAGTTATTACTATTATTTTAAAAATATTCTTAATTTCGATTTTTATTATGAGGAAATTCTAATTAATTTTTGTCTTTTTAATAGTTATCTGTACAATGTTAAAGACATTTTTCTTCAAATTGATGGAATACCACATGAATCTAAATTTTCATCTCTCTTAGCTAACTACTTTTTGCACAATTATGAGGAAATTATACTCTTAGTATTAAATTTGTTTTTAAATTTATTGATGATTTAATTATCTTTAATTTTCAGGATTATACAATTCTATTAAATAATATCTAACCCGAGGAATTAATCTTGCTTCGGAATCATGATGACAATATTAATTTTAATTTTTTGGATTTGGGTATTATAAAGGAAGAAAATATCTGCTCTGTTGATTTATACGATTAAAAAAATGATTCTAATTTTAATATAAATAAACTAATTACTCGGAATTCTGATATAACCGAAAACATCCATTTAATTACCATTTTTAAACAGATGAATCGAATTAAAAGAATGTCTAGTAATGTTTATTTATCCAAAAAACAAGTAGACAAACTCTTTCAAAATTGATTGAAAAAATGGATACCCAAATAAAATAATTAAAATCTATACAAAAACATTGAGTTTATAGTACATTATTGTAGATAAATTTACTAAAAAACTTCTTTGTTAATTTATAGTATAATTTTTACCATGTGCAAATCCCTTCAGGTCAAATCCATGGCTAAAAGTATGTGCAAAACAGGCAATTCATGTCTCTTTTCCCCTGTCTCTCTCTCACTTTTTTTCTTAAATAAAAATTAATTTTCTAAAATTATTAATTGTAAACTTCTTTAAAATATCCAGTATAATATTACCTTGCACACATCCATTTTCGGCCCCACCCTTGGTAACTAACGAAACAAAGGCGCTTCAGCACTGCAGTAAGAACGGCACTTTAAAACAAAACTCCTCAAGTTACGCTCAATTTGCGCTTTTGTTTTCATATTTTGCAATCTGGCAATCTTGTTACGAAAATATTTTAAATCATTCTTGAAAAAATTCATGTTCATGTAAGTTCATTTGAATTTGCTGCTCGCTTTTTAGATTTTGTTTCATGCTTCGTTCTGTTTTTTCCTTACATTTTATTTTGTGCTTTTACGTGATATTTTCGCTTAATGTGTTCTATTCTATTTCATTTCAAAATTGTTTTTATTAAATGTTTGTGCAGTGCTTATAAATGTCTTAATAAGCATTACACAAAAACTTTTTTAACTTTGTAAATAATTGGAGTACCAGCAAAATGGATTCTAAATTAATAGTGAACTCAATTTTTCGAAACTTTTGCCCAAAATCATGTTTTTGTACTAGATTTTGAACAAGGCACCTTAACACGTAAGTAAGGATATTTTGATATTCTACCCCTAAGGAGGTTAAATAGGGGTAATATGTAATCTTTAGTAAAAAAAATTAAGATTTCGTGTCTCTCTCTATCTCTAGAACTGATCATGTTATCCAACTGAATTTTGGAACAGTGGCTGAAAGGAAATATTTTAACACCCAATCCTAAATGTTTTTTTTATTAAAAATAACAAATAGATCATCTCACCAATTAGACATCGATACATTCCAGCGTGGTGTTAGCTCATGAGTTTATCCACTTTCAATGATCAAGAAGAAGCAAGAAAACACAAATCCAGATTAGCATTGGATCTTACACTATTGAACACCATAATTGAACAAGCCTCATTCCAGCGCGGTGTTAGCTCATGAGTTTGTCCACTTTCCATGGTCAAGAAGAAACAAGAAAACACAAATCTAGATTAGCATTGGATCTTAGACTATTGAACACCATAATTGAGCAAGCCTCATTCCAGCGTGGTGTTAGTTCATGAGTTTGTCCACTTTCCTTGGTCAAGAAGAAACAAGAAAACACAAATCCAGATTAGCATTGGATCTTACACTATTGAACACCATAATTGAACAAGCCTCATTTCAGCGCGGTGTTAGCTCATGAGTTTGTCCACTTTCCATGGTCAAGAAGAAACAAGAAAACACAAATCCAGATTAGCATTGGATCTTAGACTATTGAACACCATAATTGAACAAGCAACACATTCTCTTATCCTCTTTCTAATTCACAGCAATTAATTACCAAACTTGATTAGTACTCTAAAAACTGATTAATGTTTCTATCTTTTGCTTATATTCGAATTTCCCTCACAGAAAACCTCCGAGATATCCTAACGTGTGTTACACACGTCAGTACTTCTAAAAATAAAACATTAGTATTTGGTCTGAAAACAGCCGTTTCAACTTTTTAAGCTTCCCTTACGAAAATTTAAGGTATATTTAAGGTTGATTTGAGGTACTTTTGAGGTATTAAGGTTGTTTTGAGGTATATTTGAGGTATATTTAAGGTTGCAGAGAAAACAGCAATAAAAATTATACCTTGTAAAGGTTGTAATTAAGGTGTACGAGGTTGATTTATATATACTTCAGCTTGTTTTGAGGTTGTTTAAAATTCACTTCAAATCATCCAGACTGATAAGGTGATTTTTAAGGTATACCAGGTTTATTTTCTTACATTTGTAACAAAAGAGGTATTTTTGAGGTGTAAAATTTTTTACCTTATTTCAACTAAAAAGAGTGAGATATTTATTGAGGTATATGAAGTCATTTTATTTATACCTAAGCTTATTTTGAGGTTGTTTTAAATTCACTTCAAATCAACCAGACTGATAAGGTGATTTTTAAGGTATATCAAGTTGATTTTCTGATACTTGTAATAAAAGAGGTATTTTTGAGGTATAAAAAAATTGACCTTATTTCAACTAACGAGAGTGAGATATTTATTGAGGTATATGAAGTCCTTTTATTTATACCTAAGCTTATTTTGAGGTTGTTTAAAATTCACTTCATATCAACCAGAATCATGAGGCAGTTTTTAAGGTTCACCAGGTTGTTTTTTTTACACTTGTAACAAAAGAGGTATTTACGAGGTATAAAAAATATAATTTTTTTCAACTAAAGAGAGTGAGGTCTTTATTGAGATGTATGAAGTCATTTTATTTATACCTAAGGTTGTTTTAAGGTTGTTTAAAGTACACTTCATATCAACTAGCTCACTTCCCAGAGTTCCGTGCTAGCCGGCAAATGGCGTGTGTGTTTACAATCGAAAGTTTCTTTAAAATTCGGTAAGTGTGCTTGACATTTATTAATTTAGCTTTGTCACTTTTAATCAAATATGCCTCAATTTTCAAACTTAAATTTCATTATTTTTGTTTTAAAGACGCGTCCTGATCTTACATTATTTAAGTCGGAGGATATTCTTTGAGGCTATTGTTGTAGGCTTAGCAATAAGACAGATCAATCTAAATATTTCTCGTCGCTGTTTAGGGTAACGTTACTGGTGAATCGTTACAGCAGGTTACGCACAGTATATTTTATTGTTTGTAATTTATTCAAATATAACTATTCTTTTTGTTTTGCTTAAATGTATATGTTTTAACGTAGCAGTATGCAAGCTGATTGAGTAAAAGGTTCATAATTTCTCTTATAAATAAATCACTGAAAATTGAAAGTTAACAGTTTCTATATATTGCAGGTAATAAAACAAATAAACAATACTATTGTAAGGAACGAAATGCATATTTGTTGCCTTCAACAAAAATCTAACATACATATTTAACTAATAAAATAAACATATACAATAAAAATTGCAATCAGGGTAAATACATCACACAAAAATTTTAATATTTCTTCAAAAGTTGCATTTTCATAAAAATATATATTTACAAACATGAAGAAAAAAAACAATCCTGTTTTTCGAAGTAAATATTCATTTTTTTAAATTAATGTTTACTATTAACAGGTGATTCTAAGGTAGGAAACAAGTTTACCATATCAAATCAACAAATTTCATAAAAAAATATATGAGAATTCCTAATAAAATCTGAAATTTTTTTTAATAAAAATATATGTAATATGAGATAAGATTCAAGCTAATTTTAGTGAACTAATTTTTTAACCCCCCTCACAAATTAATAAAGCAAACTTCATAAATTTTCATAATCTGAAAAATATTTTGTTTTTAAACTCCAGAAATGATGAGAAATTGGAAATTCTAACATTATCGCAGAGAAAGAAAAGAATTTTTTTTATTTTTAAATGTGCAGAGTAAATAAAAATATAACGCTAATAAATAAAGAATTTTGAAAATTAAATTCTAATAACATTAAATTATGTAAGGATCACAGAAAACTATAATATCAATGAAAAAAAATCAGAACCGAATAATTTCGGTAATAATAAGTGATTGATATTAACAGCGATTACATTATATATAAGCGGGGATTACTGAACTTACATATACATTGCCTCTAGAGAGAAAAAAGTTATTCTAATTCTAGATTGTTCACCACATTAGCAAAATAAATTTTTCCAGTGTCATCGCACTGGATGGAAATACAAACAGAAGATATATTTGTCACAGGAATTAAGTTAAAGTTGCCAGAATTAGTTACTTGTGTAATATGGCTTAGTTCAACATTAAAATTAAGATTAAGAGAACGCATCTTTTCACCAGAAATCATTTCTTCAATAACACCATAATAATTCCAGCAACAGCATATTGAATTCTGACAAGTACAAGTTACTAAAATTTTTACGAAGAAATTAATGCAGCCTAGTTTAAGTTTACTTGCCCTTTTATACATAAGCTTGGTTTAGTTGAGTATCTTAAAAGTATTTGTATGTGTATCACCTATTAAATAATATCTGAAGTTAGTTAGCAAAAAGGCAACTATAGGTGAAGGAAAACTGGCATCCACTTAAAAAATTCTCATGCAAAATTCAAACTTTTTGTCCGTTTAGTCCACTAAGGCAACGCCCCGCTCTTCCGTGCCACAGGTCCTGGGTTCGATCCTTGGGCCGGGCAAGGTTGACTCAGCCTTTCATCCCTTCAGTGGGTCGATAAATGAGTACCAAGCATGCTTGGGAACTAAACACTGGGGGTTCCGCGTTCGGCTGACCACCTAACCGGAACATCTGCTCCTGCATCCCAGAGCCCAAGGTCAAGAAAACTGAAATGGGCACAGTAGACCTTGGCCCTCTATGGGCTGTCGCGCCACTGTGTTTAGTTTTATTTTAGTTTTTAGTCCGCTAAGGCAAAATCTTGAATATTATTCTAGATCAACATGATGCAGTTTAATATTTTGGAATGATTTTCAATTTATTTTTAATAAGACTCGTGAAGACTCGTAAAGAGACTAAAAGAACATGAAAACTTTTCGTATAAATAGTGTGCTCTAATAAAATAGTTTTTATCTTTAATCCACAAAGAATATTGTATAAAACAAATTTACTGAGACAGCTATTCCAAAAAAATAATTTTATTATTTCAATTAAATATTAAAATCATTTTGGTGAACCTATACTTAATCTGCTTATATTGTAGTTAAAAAAGTTTAAAAGTATTATTGACTCTGGATTTTTGTTGTCAACATTAGTAACTTATCAAAGTTATATAAATATATATTTCAATTTCCTTCAATTTCTTAAAAAAAAATCTCATCTGAAAATTTCCAAATGAAACTTGCTATGCAACTTTTATATAACTTGATTTTACTCAACTTGAACATGCAACTTTTACAGAGCTGCTCCGTAAATGGCATCCAGAATTTCAAGGTTTGAATAAGGCTGTCAATAATACGTGCTCTGCAGCTAGGAGGAAGTGGAGACTAGTAACTGGAGAGCCTTCCCCTGGGAGTAACTCTAAATATACACCAAAAAGAAAAAAGACAAGTAAATTATTCTCCTTTGATTCAATGAAATCTTTTCACCTAAAAAATTACTGATAAAGTTTGCATGATCTTTGATTTTTGAAAACATTATTTTATAGCATTATCTTAAATTATTCTCTCAGGCAAGTAAACATATAAACTTAATGTTGCTTTTATTTCGATGGGGCATGAAAAACACAAAACATTGATGTTCTACATTCTTTTATTAAAAGATGATTGATTCTTGATCACATTAAATAAAAGGTTGAAAATGACCTTTTGTTTTTAAAAACCTTACGTGATAGACAATTATTTTCGGAATCAGCAGCATTGAGAATTGGTTTTAGTACAATTTCTTTTGCGAAATTGGACTAAAAATTTAAACAAGCAGGCCAGTGTAATTGAATTTATTCAAAATTTGCTGAGAAAAAAATTTAAATATCAGCATAACAATCCATAATTAAAAATGGTCGGTTGAATTATTGGAAAATTAAGAATTTCAATAAGCGTGTTATTTCTACAGCAGTTTTTATATGCATCTTATAGAAAAATTAGCTTTTTTAAGTGATATGTTTAAACAGTCAAAATAAAGAATTGAAATATACTGGGAGGAGAGTTTTGCAGGTCATTATTATTATTATTATTCATCTGCTGTTACTAAAGAAACCATTTATTTATTCAAAATTGAATAGAAATAATAATAAAAGGTGATTTATGCAACGAAATAAGCTTTAAAATATTATTCTAATCTTTTAAAATTTGTCATTATCAATGTAAATATGACTCTCGCTAATTCAAATTTTTTATTTATAGGTTCCAATGCTCCAAATAACGTAAGCACAGCAAACTTGCAGAAGAAGCAGAGTAATTGTCAAGAATTTTGATTTCTTGAACGAAAAATTAATTTTTTTTTGTTAATAAAAGTTTTTATTTGTAAGCTGGCTAAATTATTTAAATTTGCTGTTATTTCGCTTTTACAAAAAATTAGCGCCTTTAACATCTGTTCTATATAAATGAGTTCCCACATTTTTCTGAAACAAATGTATCCTCTTTTCACGATAGTTTAATTGAAATTATTAAAATTACAGAAACATTTGAAATGTTCTTTTAAGGTTTATGAGTCAGCATACTTAACATTATTCAACTCTACATGTTAATTCAAGATTAATAAATTTTATGAACTATTTAATTGCAAATTAGCACAAGGTTCACAAACTATAAATTAAAGGCGTTAAGTGAAAATTCCTATTTTGAATTGTGTGAGGAAGAATACATTCCAATGGGTTGTATTTCAAAATTAAAGGAAGATATATTCTTTGCATTGCATTTTACTTTTCTTCACACAATACATGGAAATCAGTCGAAAATTCTTTCGAAAGAAAGATTCATCCGTATTCCGCCTATGTGTTTAGAAAATAGTTTCTTAGCATCAGGATTAGCAGTGAAAATTAAGACAGACCGTAAAAAGTTAATAAGTAATTACCACCTAATGTGTAACATTAAAAACTCCATCAGAGTGATAAATACCTCTACAAGTGAAAAGATATATATTTTAGGTTAAAAATTAGCAGTCTAAGGAGAAACATTTTAATTATATTTAATTACCAGCATTAGCATAAAAAAATATAACCTGAAGGGAAAAATGGCATATTTTAGTTTGATTAAAAAAATTTCCTTTACAAGCATAAAAACCTATATTTGAGGTGAAAAATAATACACCTTACGTTAGTAAAAAATCACCTTTCCAACTATCAAAAATTACACCTGAGGTAGATTTGAAATAACCTGAAGAGTAAAATGACATGCCTCAGGTTGAAAAATATATACCTCTACAAGCATAAAATTAGATACCTGAGGTTGAAAAATAATTACCTGAGGTCGAACAACATACACCTGAGGTTGATTTATAATAACCTGAAGTGTAAAATGACACACCTTAGGTTGTTGAATAAATACTTCCACAAGTGTAAAAAAATATATTTCAAGCTGATAAGTAATAACCTAAGGTCGAACAAAATACACCTGAGGTTGATTTGAAATAACCTGAAGTGTAAAATGACACACCATACGTTGAAAAATATATATCTCTACAAGCATAAAATTAGATACCTGAGGTTGAAAAATAATTACCTGAAGTGGAACAAAATACACCTGAGGTTGATTTATAATAACCTGAAGTGTAAAATGACACACTTTAGGTTGTTGAATAAATACTTCCACAAGTGTAAATAAATATACTTCAAGCTGATAAGTAATAACCTAAGGTTGAAAATGAAACACTTTAAAGTAGTAAATATCTACCTCTCCCCAGATGTAAAATTAAACACCTCAAGTTGAAACATATATACCTCTGGAGGTATATATTAAGGTATATTTGAGGTTGGTTTTGAGGTATTCATTTGCACCCTTTTCAACCTCAACGACGTATTTAATTAACAACCTCTTTTATACCTTTAAAATATACCTCGTTTATACCTCGATTTTTTCATAAGGGTTTAACGGATTCCATTGTTGATGAACTCCGTCTTTCTAGAATTAAAGATATACTAGTGGGCTGCACCCCCTGCTCTCTAACGCTCGCCAACCGTTCATAACCCATAAATTCAAAAACTTCTTTTTACACCCAGAAACCAATTCCCTGCAGTTTCTTCCACATAAAGATGATCCAAAAATTGTCCTTCTCGATTCGGTGAAGTTCAAAGTTATCCAAAATGCTCATTTCAACCATTTTGTATTTGACAAAACACATCAATTCCTTACACAAAATTTTTTGGAAGAACATGTATACTGATTGCAGATTCATTGTCCTTTCTTGCTATCAATGCATCAGTCAGATAAAAGTTAAACCAAGACCATCGCTTTTCTTAAATCAAAGCATCCGCGGCCATCCTGGATAATTTGTATCACTTGAAATCGTATGTCGATTTGATGGTCAATATGCATTGACAGTTCTATATAATTAATCAAAATATTTAGTTTTATACTCTCTCGTCAATATCACATTGAATCAAATAATGAAACACGTGCTAAATTACATTTCTCTTCATGGTAGACCAGAATAAATATCTTAACTAATTGTGGTAAGCAGTTTATTGCTGAAGCTTTTCATTGAGTTAATAGTACACTTAGCATCACATTATCTCACAATACACCATAACACGCCTTATCAAATGAACAATCTTAAAAAAATCAACTAATCCATCAAATTCACAGATATAACCCTAAAAAAATGTATTGTTTAAAATATCTCTCATTATTCATCAATGCTGTTACAATGCTGTACAAATTCCACGCTTGGGCTTGGCAAATAAATTTCACATCTTGGAAGACAAGTATCACTTTTCTTTGACACATTCAACAAAAATATCACACCGAATCAACTTGACACTTCTTCTTACATTGAGCAAATCTTAACTCAGCTTCATTCAACTTACCAAGTAGCCTATGAAAATCTCTTAGCTGCTCAAGACTTCCGAAATCAACAACATTTACCTAAATCAAAACTACAAAAAATCAGTGTAGACGGCATTGTTTACTTGAAAGATGAAACCTCTTTCAAAACAAAATTTAATGGACCATTTTCTGTTATCAGAAAAAAAAATTCTCAATTTTTTTAAATTAAATGACTTGATAATAAATATGCTCCTTCAAAGATTATAAATATTGATAGACTACATTTTGCTCCTCCCAGACAAAATCACCTGTTGGACAATGCTTTGCCACCAATGAACCCTGTAAAGGTGGAGATCCTCAGTCCAATTTTTAGTGATAGTTCAGATAGCCTCATTGTAGAATTAATCAAATTTTTGGTGTGTGAAATCATTTCAATTTGGATATCATTTTGATATTTTACATCATGTAGATCAGTGTTCCACAACCCCTGGTCCACGGACTGGTACCAGTTCGTGGATCAAATGGTACTGGGCCGCCCAGTTCATTGAAACTGAATTTAAATTCCTAGGTTTCTATCCCAAATTAAAAATATCTGTGTTCCATTAAAACTTTATTTATTTAAAAAAAGGACCTCAGAAGGTAGTTATGGTGGAAGTTGTTCTCCATCAGTGGCCGCCAATATTTGTATAGTGGAAAATATTTAAATTCATTATTTTTCGTATTGACCGTTAATAAAAGTATGAAACAAAATGGCATTCTCCAGGTAATTCATATATAAATCGTTTAGAAAAAATCCAATTTATTAAACAATAATTCGTGAAGATTATAAAGAATGGTCATCATATATAATAACAAATTATCAAAAATAAATCCGTTAAAGGGATCAAGAAAATATAACTTACACATTAAGAAGTTTTGCGAGCATTCCGTTACGATTGCATTTTTAAAACCGTTAGGATGGCTGGGACTAGAGCGCCCAAAGGGGCACTCCAAGTCGCCATAAATTTTGAATTAAAAGTGAATACAATTGTTACTAACGGACACAGAAAGTATGGGTAGGAGATCCAAAATTGACATTTATCAAAAAGTAGCAGCCAAAACAAAGCCAACCCCGCATATCAACATTGGGTTCAAAAAATACGTTGGCGATCACGAGTTGCCAACAAATTTATGGGAATTATTACAACCATGCAACTGAAGCATATAGCGGTTAGAAATTAGAATAAAAAATTATGAATAGATTTTTCTTTTCGATTAAGCGAGACAGTGAATTAATAAGTCTGCATTAGTAATGAAATTAAAAAAAGTATCCGTTACATTGATTGATACAAAAGAAGAATGAATATTTTATGTTCGTTTTAAAAGATTAAATCTTTGATTTATTTCAAATATTAATAAAAATAAACTTAAGTAATCACAGATATTTTAAAGGATGGGAAATAAATATGTAATGCCAATTGTGGCATCATAGTAGTGACATAAATAGTTTAATGTTTTTAAAAGTTTAAAAAAAGAAAAAGAAAGCCACCGTAACTATTTTCGCTTTCAATTACTTTTAATAAAAAAAACAATCATCGTAACTGTAAATATCATTAATAAAACACGAAAGCGAGGAGCGAATTCTACATTGGAACTAATGAAGAACTTTGTCTTCTCTCTATCATTAGTAAATCAAAATAATCCAAAATATAAGCAATAAACGTCCTCACCCCCCAACGGAAAGCGGTAAAATTATCACACGATGACTTGTCAGCGTTGATAAAAAGGTTGGGGAACACTGATGTAGATCATTTAATATTGTAGATTTGGATATTATTTATCCCACAGAAATGAATAAAATCGCTTAGGAAAGCTTTATTTATTACCAAATCGAATATGGCCAAACTCAAAACTATAAAAATAATGAAAAAAAAAGACCCTTAAAATAATCATTATCTTAACATCTAGAAGACTCTGTTAAGAATGAGATTTAACGGTTGGGACAGGGAGGCCCTAAAGGTGAATTTTCTTTTTGAATTTTCTGCAAGCGAATTTTCATCAAGTGAATTTCTTTTTTTTTTCAATCAACTGAATTTCAACAACAACCTCATTATCACAAGTCAACAAAAACAACTTTGTTCTCATCATAATGTTCACATCCATAGACAATTTTATTTTTATTTTATAACCGTCGTTGAGCAGCCCACCCAATTTTGGGTTTACGACTATTAATGTTCTACTCCTTATCCTTGTAAATTTGAACTCAATCCAGAAGACAAGGAAACTTCTGGCAAGTATTGGGAAAAGTTTGCCTTTGTGGTGGGCTAACCTGCATTTGCGTTACATGGTGAGGAAAACCGCGAAAACCTCCCATAGTTAGCTTAACGGCAATGGGACTCAAATCCATGATCCGTCCACCACTGAGGTTATATTACGTCAGCACTGTGGTCGTTGAGAGTCGGATGCGAATTCGTATCGACCAACCATCGCTGAGATTCGAACCCGATTCACCTCACTGGAATGTGAACGCTCTATCCTCCAAGCCACCACATCGCCATCTATTGACCGATGAATTATAACTGAAAGTAAAAGAACCCAATGACGTATAGTTGTTGACAAACAGCACTCATCCATTGCTCTATCACTGCTCTATCACTTCAAAGAAATCAACGTGTATTTTTATTTATAAGCATGATCGATAAGTGATCATCTTAATCTTGGGTGCTAAAACACAATTTCAGGAACTTGTCACTATAGAACTGATCTATACTTTTTCACTGGATTGATGTTACCTCGCTGGAAGTGATAACAAATCCCTGCGCAAGTACCAGCATTGTCTGGGATACCTTTTTTTCCTGTTGCTGACATCCCTTGGTGATACGATCTTCATCTTAGTTCCTTGGGATTTGTATAGCCCTGTCCATTACTAAAAATCTAAGTTTTTTCTCATTTTGTCATCCCGTTCATTGTTCACAAATCAATGCTGTAGTCATAAACTTGAAATATTCTTTAATGTAATTATTCTTAGCAAGTACTATAACTATTTTTTTTCGTCTAACGTCATATAAATAAGTATCAATATTGGTCTAATCTCTTTTTTCATCAAATACTGTGATGTATACAAAAAATAAATAAATAAATATATAACAACATTCAAATATATCTAATCTTAGCTATCATTTGTTGTTATTTCATGTTATAATTGTTCTCTTTATATTCAAATCATTAAAGGGGAATAACTTGACAGCACTATTTTTCATTATATTTGATAACATACAAATTTTTTGTATACACTCTTTAGTCAGGTCTTTAATTTGTGTTTTTGTATCCATACTACCTAATACATTAGGTCTAACACAGCACCAGCGAAAACCACTGGGATTTTTGTTCATCTCAATTATGTCCTAAATTAAGTCTTCCAGTGTAATCGTCATTGAGCCTTACGAACAGTTATGTTCCAATCTATCGTTAGTTTGTCTTAATGTAATCTGATATTTTAATTCACAGGACAAAATATTCTTACACACTCAGAGCATACTAAATTTACTTAAAATACTAATCTTACTCATATTGCATAGATTTAAATAATTTATTAACTTGAATAATATACATGAACTTTAATGACTTGAAAATTTAATATTATAAATGTTAGGCAACATTTTACCTCATTTTAGGAGAAGATGCATGTAAGTAAAGATTTCAAATTAAATATTTAATTTTGATATAAACTTGTCCTCAAAATTTACGCTCAATGGTAATCATATTAAAAGCAAGATCATCAGAAGTTTACATTAATTTACGATATGCATTGAGCATACGCAAGATGGAAGGTAAACATAAAACTTATTGTCAGTTAATAACGCTGAAATAAAATATTTGTCATAATCTTAAGATAAAATCCTTCTCTTACGTTTAAATAAAAAAATCAGGATTAAAATAAATTATAAAATCAAAATTATTTCGAAGCAGCTTCATGTTTCAATTTATTGTTTTTCCGATATAAAGGGCGACATTATAAGTATTTGCTTTTTTGAAGGGAATTATGAAAATATCTATTAAGATTGGAGATTAAAGTACATCTTGTCAGTTCATCTTTTCAAATTTTAAGGGTTATATAATGCCTTAGTACATTTATATTTCAATTAGATCTTCCTTTATTTAAATATTGATTGGCATTTGATCGAGAAATAATCTTTGAATACAACTATGTACATTGATTTAATCAGACACCTCATGTGAATTATTTAGTAACAAATTAATAATCATTTGGTGTAAATAATCAATTAATAATGAGTGAATAATAATTTATTACCGAGTTTAAAACCTTCATTTCTTTTACTCATGCATAGAAAAAACTACATTTGTACATTTGTTTAAATTAAACCTTGTTAAAAGGGAAGAAAAGATGACGTAAATTGTTTATTAGAATGGTGGATTCGTATATCAATATTTGTATGACAGAAAAACAGAAATTTATCAAAATTTGAAGAATTAGCATTAAGTTTTTTGATTCACAAAAAAGAATAAAAGCAATTTGATTGCCTTTTGATACTTGAAGGAGTGCATAATAATCGCAATTGATTAAATATAGTTTCATGCAAGGTGTTCAATTATCCTCGCATCTTTAGAAACCTTGTAAAAAGGAAAGACAGGATAACGTCATTTGTTTATTAGAATGGTGGATTCGTATATCAATATTTATCGAAACAGAACAGAGAAACAGAAATGTATCGAAATGTGAAAAATTAATTCATAAAAAAAGCATAAAAACAATTGACCGAGTTTAAAACCTTCATCTCTGTTATTCATACATATAGAGAAAAAACTACATTTGTACATTTGTTTAAATAAAATCTTGGTAATAGTCAGATATATTATCATAATTCTTTGTAAAAAGTCATTTTATGCGTGTATTGTGAGCAAGGAAAAGACGCCATCTTAATTACTTTTATCGATTAATTAATCGAAATTTTATGTACAAAATATAATTTCAATTTTATATTTGAGAACACTCTTAAAAAATGCTATCTACTCCACATGCCTATTAATTAAAACACGGAATCCCTCACAAAATCACAATAATTTGTTGATAATTATTGATCAGGAGGATTTAATTTTTAACTTTCAAAATATCTGAGGAAACTACAATTTTAGAAACTATAGTCACGAATGTACAGTAAAAATATGACATTGATTAGTCGATGTGAAGGTCAAGTTATTAGAAAAATAATTGGAGTAAATAAATGCTTCGTGTCCTATCTTAGAGATATTCTGGACAAAACGATGCAAAAATAGTTATGATTTATCGATTCATGATTTATAGCAGTGCCAAGCTCTAAGTTGATTAAACTCATGCTATAAGGCTTAGTTTTTATTACCTGTCGATCATGCACCATAAATAATAGAAATTAATTTCTGTATAAGTGTATTTGAACACATTTACTAAATCGTGAATATTGTATACGTGTATTTCTGTCTACCTTTTAGTATATATATTGAGATACTTTTAAATGTCATTACAAAGAAATTTGAAGATTCTAATATACTTCAAAGGTAAAACAGTTTCTTTTCTTTTGTTGTCATGGGCATAGTAAAACTACTGTTTCTTCCTCGTCTTGTAAAATTAATAGCCAGACCCAAAGAAAAATTACTAGAAATTATTAATTATTAGTTTCAAATTTTGTCTGCTTCCGATTCTTTGATATTTTCTAACTCTGCAGAATTTCGAAATATTTAAATTTCCTAATTTTAAGCGAATTCTTTCTTGTATTTTTAGCAAATATCTTCTGAGTGATTTATAGTTAGTTTTCCGTTATTTGGGATGCGGTCTGTTAACTTTGAATCTCAATTTTGGTGAATAATGAATTCACGGGGAAATTTGTTATATTGCTACATGGTTACATTACATTGCACTATTGCTACCTAATTCTAAAATATCAAGATGAAGTATCCAATAAAAATTTTAAATTTTTTTCAATATATACTGGCAAGTATNATATATATATATATAAAGAGAGAGAACGTAAATAAGGGAGCTATTGCGTGACAAAAGACTCCATATCCTGAGCCATTACGGCTCTTCCCTGAGGTATTGATTTGTTATGGAACTTGGAGAACTTAGTGATCTCTGACAGGCTTTACCAGCCAGTCAATCCCTGCCCGATGTCAGTCTATTCCTGCCCTAGGAAATGTTCTCGATTTAAAATATTAGACACAGTTTTTATTTTATTCTTGCGAAGAAAAATTTTTTTTCTCCTCGAGCTCTAGGGAGACAAAATTCTGAGGATTTTCAGAAATTTTGAGAAAACATTACAGTTTACAACTGGCAATATTTTTGTGAAACACGTGAATCATTAAACTGGGCATTATTTTACGTTCTACAGAGTTCACACTAACTATTAAATCAAAAATACTTTCAGTGGACCTTTGTATAGTAATTCTGCAATCTTGGAGAAAAAAGGTGAATTTCGTAGAATATTGTTCTTTAATATTCACTAGTACCAACAGTAAACCACGAAGCTATATACCTCTATGAATGCTTAGTAAAAAGTAGAACCTAGGAAAAAAACGCACGCGAGTGTGTTTTTTTAAAGTAACCTGATTGTTTTTAAACTAATATTAGTGTTTTTCTTTTTTTTAGTAATAAACCTATTTTATGTATTTATTTATTTATTTTTCTTGTTTCTGGTCACCACTTTTTTGTGCTACACATTTTAGCACTTTGAAATTTTTATATCTTGCATGAAAATATTGGAAAGGAAAAATTTTAGTCTGCCTATTACTGAAGAACATAAATTTCTTACACTGATTTATACATATTATACGTTTGTTGCATAGGTAGTATAATACCCTGTTCTTTTTGATGAAAGTGTTAAACTTTTAAAACAGAAGTGCTCGAGGGTAGTTTGTTGAATTTAATTGAAGAAAGTTCCAGTAATCATACATTGATAAAAAAAAAATACTATATCAAGCAAAAAGATTTTCTTTTTTTTTATTTCACTTTGTTTTAATTTCTTCATTTGCTTAATTTGTTAATTTAAATGATGAAGAAAAAAATATTTGTCTTGAAAATAAATGTTTGAACTCATTCGTGGTGAAGAATGTGTTTTCTCAAATTTCAAATGTGTTTTCTCAATCTCAAAATCTGTAGCAAGGTCCCGTTTTACTGGCACATTATTTTCACACATTAATCTAATTTTTTTTTATTCCATTTTTCCATTCCATAATTTTTTTTATTATGTTTTACCGCAGGTCGAAACCATCATTAAAACAAACATGTATATGTACCAGACTATTTTCTTGGTTTTTGCTATTTTACAAATTTGCTCAGCTGCGCAATGCTCTACTAGCCAGTGCGGAATATACAGTTTTCAGATCAATTGTAAGCCAGGCTACAGACCAGCTTTTGCCACATGCAGTTGCTGTCTTACTTGTGAAAAAATTCTGTGTAAGTTGATTTCTTTCATGAGTGAGATACTTAAATTATTCTAACATAATTGAAATGTTACCATAATAACATCATATGAACTTCATAAGGTACTTAACACATGAAAAATATGTAACTTCTACTAAAAATATTTGCTTTCTTGTAAACTAAGATATTACAAAAGGATAAAATGTATAACAGCAGTATTGTTGTCATTTATGCAGGAAATGTTTTGGGCACTTTTTTTTTTAAAAAATCCATGTATTGTTTTAAATATTTTGTTCCGTTCTACTATAAAATAAGAAAACGAATAAACCTGATGGATATTGTATTTGAAGCAACAAAAACTAATTTAAGAAATTTTGTAGTTTAATATTAGGTGCAAAACTGAAAATATTATGTTTCTGCGTTAAGTAATTTAAGTTAATTTTGATTTAAATGTATCGTAAAAATTAATCTTTATATTTGTCTTTACATGATTAGCTTTAAATTTTAAATAAAATTTAAGACAAAAGGTATCACAATAAGACTTTCAGAATCCTTCTTTCAAATACACTCTATAACAAAAAAATCGACGCACCAGGAAGGAGTTGTCCAATTGCAACGAAACTTGGTGGATTAAAAGACAATGTACAGAATAGTAAATTATTAAAATTTGAGAACAATTGAATATATTATTGCAGAGTTACAGTAACAAGTTCAATAAGGTGTTGACACGCCTCTAGTCTGGATACAAGCTGCCACACGGCGTGGCATAGACCGTTAAAGTTCCCGGATGGTCTCTTGCGGTATTTCCTACCAAATTCGATCCAATTGTCGAACGAGGTCATCAACATTCCGTGCCAGATGCAATCGCCTTCCCATCATATCCCAGACATGCGCGATGTGAGAGAGATCTGGTGATCTGGCAGGCCAATGAAGAGTTTGACAAGCTTGCAGACGGTTCATAGCAACACGTGCCGTATGTGGTCTGGCATTGCCTGCTGAAAAACCAGCCCAGGGAGCTGCAAAAGGAACGGTAGCAAAACAGGTCTTAGGATCTCGTCGACGTACCGCTGTGCAGTAAGTGTACCTCTAATGACGACCAAAGGTGCCCGGCTGTCAAAGGATATGGCACCCCAGACTATAATGCCTTGTTGAGGGCTGGTGTGTCGTGCAATAGTGAAGCCAGGATCCCCCTCTGCCCTGTGCGTTTCCAAACACGTCTTCGATGATCGGCAGGACACAGTTGGAAGCGGGATTCGTCGCTAAAGACTATACGACCCCAGTCGGCATCATTCCAGCCGGATCGAGCAAAAACATTCATGCATACAAAATTTCAAAGCAATCGGATGATTGCTTCTTGGTGCGTCGATTTTTTTGTTATAGAGTGTATTTAATTTTAAAAGAATATGAAGTTGAAAAAGATTTTAAAAAATTTCTGTAGTCATAAAAATTCATAATTTAAAAATAACAATATTTTCCAAATTTTGAAAAATCAGATTTAAATGGTTGTGCGATAGATAATTTTATCTCAAAGATGTAGCAATAAATTTGCAACGTATCAATTAGTTTGTTTATTAAATGCAATGATTAAGTAAAATCTAACTCAGCTTAAAAGCAGCATTTTAAAATTAATTTCAAATCTGTTGCTTTAAATTTTGAGAAAAAACTTTTAAAGAAGATATGAGTAATTGACGTAGCTATTTTATACTGCATACGCTCATAAATTTAATTTTTTTTCCTTAATTTTGTAATTTGCCGTATTGGGCAACGACCAAAAAAATTTTGATAAGCAGTTTTCCTTAGCAAGTTTTCGTCTTTTTTTTCTTAAAAAAAGCTTGAGATGATAAGGGGTATTCTTCAAACTTAATTCTTTACTATTAAGCAAAATTTGTTAAAAATGAAACCAGTATTGTTTGGGATCATCCCCCATAAAAATATATTTTCTTTCTCCTGTTTTCTTTTCTAATGCAATTATAATTCAGTGTAAAAATTTTTATTGTAAGGTATCTTTATTAGTTATTTAAATTTAACTAATAATTCGAAATATTATTTGAAGAATGTCTTTCTTGTGATTTTTTTTTAATGGCGGGCACTTGGGGGTTGTCCCATTGNATATATATATATAATATAAGGGAGCTATTGCGTGAGATAGGGAATCGAATCCATCCTAGCAGTTACAGGAATTGATCCCGAACACCTCATTGGGTGGTGAGCGCTCTATATCCTGAGCCATTACGGCTCTTTCCTGAGGTATTGATTTGCTATGGAACTTGGAGAACTTAGTGATCCCGAGTGATCTCTTACATGCCTTTCCAGCCAGTCTATTCCAGGCATAGGATATGTTCTTGATTTAAGATATTAGACACATTTTTAATTTATTCTTGCGAAAAAAATTTTTTTTTCTTGAACTCTTAAGGAGACAAAATTCTGAGGATTTTCTGGAATTTTGAGAAAAACATTACAGTACAGTACTCGCAATATTTTTGTGAAATACGTGAATCATTAAACTAGGCATTATTTTACGTTCTACAGAGTTCACACTAACTATTAAGACAAAAATTTTGTCAGCGGACCTTTGTATAGTAATTCTGTAATCTCGGAGAAAAAAGGTGAATTTCGTAGAATATTGATCTTTAATATTCACTAATACCAACAGTTAACCACGAAGCTATATACTTCTATGAATGCTTAGTAAAAAGTAGAACCTAGGAAAAAACACACACGAGTGTGTTTTTTTAAAGTGACCTGATTGTTTTTAAACTAATATTAGTGTTTTTCCTTTTTTAGTAATAAACTTATTTTATATATTTATTCATATATTTTTCTTGCTTCTGGTCACCACTTTTTTGTTCTACATATTTAGCTACATATTTATATCTTGCATGAAAATATTGGAAAGGAAAAATTTTAGTCTGCCTACTACTGAAGAACATAAATTTTTTACACTGACTTATACATATTATACGTTTGTTGCATTAGTATAATACCCTGTTCCTTTTTATGAAAGTATGAAACTTTTAAAACAGAAGTGTTCGGGCGTAGTTTGTTGTATTAAATTGAAGAAAGTTCCAGTAATCATACATTGATAAAAAAAATACTATATCAGGCAAAAAGATTTTCTTTTTTTTATTTCACTTTGTCTTAATTTCTTCATTTGCTTAGTTTGTTAATTTAATTGATGAAGAAAAAATTATTTTTCTTGAAAATAAATGTTTGAACTCATTCATGGTGAAGTACATGTTTTCTCGAATTTCAAATGTGTTTTCTCAATCTCAAAATCTGTAGCAAGATCCCGCTTCACTGGCACATAATTTTTTCAAATTAATCTAATTTTTTTTTCGATTCCATTATATATTATGTTTTTCTGCAGGTCGAAACCATCTTTAAATCAAATATGTATATGTACCAGACTATTTTCTTGGTTTTTGCTATTTTACAAATTAGCTCAGCTGCGCAATGCTCTACTAGCCAGTGCGGAATATACCGCTTTCAGATCAATTGTAAGCCAGGCTACAGACCAGCTTTTGGCACATGCACTTGCTGTCTTACTTGTGAAAAAATTCTATGTAAGTTGATTTCTTTCATGAGTGAGATACTTAAATTATTCTAACATAATTGAAATGTTGACTTAAGTGAATTGTTCATAAGGTACTTAACACATGAAAAATATGTAACTTGTAATAAATATATTTGCTTTCTTGGAAACTAAGATATTACAAAAGGATAAAATGTATAACAGCAGTATTGTGGTCATTTAGGCAGTAAATGTTTTTGGCACTTTTTTTTTCTAAATGCATATATTGTTTTAAATATTTTGTTCAGTTCTACTATACAATAAGAAAACGAATAAACCTTATGGATATTGTGTTAGAAGCAACAAAAACTAATTAAAAAAATCTTGTAATTTAATATTAGGTGCAAAACTGAAAATATTATGTTTCTGCGTTAAGTAATTTAAGTTTATTTTGATTTAAACGTATCGTAAAAATTAATCTTTATTTTTGTCTTTACATGATAATCTTTAAATATTAAATAAAATTTAAGACAAAAGGTATCACAATAAGACTTGCAGAGTCCTTCTTTCAAATATTTTATTTTAAAAGAAATGTGAAGCAAAGTTGAAAAAGATTTTAAGAAATTTCTGCAATCATAAAAATTCAAAATTTAAAAATAACAATATTTTCCAAATTTCACGAAAATTTGATTTAAATGATTTTGACATATATAATTTTATCTAAGAAAATGTAGAAATAAATTTGCAGCGTATCAATTAGTTTTTTTATTAAATGCAATGATTAAGTGAAATTTAACATAGCTTAAAAGCAGTATTTTAAAATTAATTTCAAAACTGCTGCTTTAAATTTAGAGAAAAAACCTTTATGGAAGATATGAGTTATTGACGTAGTTCTTTTACACTGCGTACGCACATAAATTTAATTTATTTTCCTTAATTTTGTAATTTGTCGTTTTGGTCAACGAACAAAAAAATTTTGAGAAGCAGTTTTCCTTAACAAGTTTTCGTTTTTTTTTAGAAAAAAAAAGCTTAAGATGATAAAGGGTATTCTTCAAACTTAATTTTTTACTATTAAGCAAAATGTATTAAAAATAAAACCAGTATTGTTCGGGATCATCCCCCATAAAAATATATTTTCTTTCTCTTGTTTTCTTTTCTTATGCAATTATAATTCAGTGTAAAAATGGTTATTGTAAGGTATCTTTATTAGTTATTTAAATTTGACTAATAATTCAAAATATTATTTGAAGAAAACCTCTTGTCATTTTTAACTTTTCTTTGAAAATTGCAAAACGCTTTTAGAATATTGTTTGAAAGTTTTTAATTCTCTAATATATAAAGATTGGTATTTTTTCATTTGCTTCGAAATACGATTAACTACAAAATTTTAGAAAAGAAAATGTTTTTCTTTTTCCGCGTATGCACAGAATAAAAGGACTTTATTATTAGTTATATATTGTGCCGTTTTCAACGATTGCTTTTCAAATTTAAAAGCAGAAATTTTGCAACCAGTTTTAAATTGCTCTAGAAATTCTGCTGAGTATTTTTAAAGTTATAGCAAAGAATATAAAATTAAAAAAAATAAGCCTTTCATAAAAATGGCCAAGCCTCCTTTAATATTTAAATAAGGGTTACGAATTTTTTTGTAATTATTACTTATAAGCTAAATTATTGTTCCAAGTTACAAATTTATTTGCTACATTTTTGCATAGGGTGTACAAAAATACTATTTTTCGAAATTAATTTATTACTGATCACTCAAACTTTTAAAAGATTTAAAACTTCGTTTACATGTATGAAAAGTTACGTAATCTAAACATTTTTGAAGTCATAAAATAATTTGTTAAGTATTTCTTAAAAAGCACGAAGAAATGATTTCTCTTGGAAGTGTCTCCATTATTTTGTTCACTTCCTGTATATGTTATAATTCAAATTGCGTAATTGTTTTTTAAATATTAAAAAATATTGAAGAAAAGTTTAGCTTTCAAAGCATAAAAATTATCATAATGTTTTTAATAATTTTTTTTAATAATATTTTTATCAATTACATTTATGCATTTCTTTCTTTTTATTCAGATGAAGGAGATACTTGCCAAGGAGCAAGAGCACCTCAAAATGAAGAAACGATATACGGAGTAACCTATGAAAACTTTACCTATGCCCAATGTGGACAAGGTCTATATTGCGATTCGAATACCAACACTTGTCAACCTAGTGAATATTAATTATTCCACATTGCTTCAATTTAATCTGGATTTCCAAGAGTTATGATTCCACTGGTTGAATTAAAATAATGTTTCAAGAACTCCATGTTGTTTCTTTTCTTTCTTTACACTCTCAGAAAAAAATAGATTCAAGTTTGAAATGTATCTTTAACCATGATTTCGTCAAAATTTTATGTAACCTTAACTTCATTAAATTAACTTCAATGATCCGGATATCTTTGGTTATAATCAGCATAATATTACCATGTGTTATAAAGATGACCTTTATAGGTTTTCCTTTAACCCATATTCAAATGAATTAACCATTTATTTGTAATATTTATTTATCCTCCGTGCTTAATAATATTCTCTGATGAACTACGTTTTTAATTTTAATGATCATTCAAAATGAAAGTATTTGAAATTAAAAGTGGTGTTTATTTATAATAAAGTATTACTGTGAATTTACCTCATTTTACAACATTTTTCGATAAATATATTTTAAAATTATTAAAAGGTGAAAGAGATTTGTTAATTATTATAATAAATCTCATGCAAAAATGTAATCAATTAAAATATGCAATCAAAGTAATGAACAAATAGTAAATGCTTAAAATTTTAAACCGACTGTAAGATTTTATGTTCCTGGTGTGTTTTATGTTGATGTCTAATCTCTTAAGCACACATACTTAATGGCGATTTATAGAAAGCAATTTTTAAGTTTCAATTTCGTAAAAAATGAAAAATAAAAATAAAAAGTTTTTATGATAATCGCGAAAAATTACTAAGTTTAAATTATACTTTAATAACGAATCGAAAACTATATCTGAGAAACCATATCTACTTCTCTTTATTTTAACTTTTATAAAATTATCGGTAAAAATGGTTTAATAGAGATTTATTTAACCGTTATTTAACATTATTCGTCCAAAATATCCAAGTCAACTAAGCTCATCTTATGTAGACAATTTGTTTCATGCATGTTTTGTACATACTTTAACAGAGAGGGCTAATCGATCAATCTCAAGACCGGCTAAACAGATGTTCGAATCCAGCATTGATATCACAATATATCTTCCATCCCTTCGATAGAATTAAAGTTCCTCGTATTTTGCACTTTCTAATCAGTGACCCCGGACTATTAGAATGCAAGACTATGATTCACGCATTTTGGGTACAGCATATCTACAGAGCTCCAGTACCCTTTAAAATACTTTCTTGTGATATGGAAACTATGCTATTTGTAAATAGTTACAAAACCGCAGATTTTTGTGTTCATGTTTTTTTTTTACCGTTTCAGTTTTAATTGGTTTCAAACTCGTAAAGGTAAAATAACTGTTCCTAATCATAAACTGCATAGTTATTCCGATAGACAGACTGCTACCTGTTATTTTAATTGAATTTTATATTACTATCTATTACATTTAAGAAAAAGGCATGAATATAATTTCGATAATAAAATAATTTGTTAGAGAATGCTTACGTGCAAATTTTTTTAAATAGCTCTTCCAGATTGGGCTTGCAGCAAAACTTTTCTATATCATTTTTGAACGCAACTTAAGAGGTAATTGAACAACTGGTATAAATGCAAGAGTATATTTGCTGAAATTTTATAAATCAGATTTTTTTTTTCTTTTGATATAGTTGCGAATAGTTAATTATGGAAATTGATAAAAACTCGTATTCTAAAGCATGATAAATTTTAAGGTGTGATGTTAATAAATTCAGTAACTGAGAAAAATCGTAGTAAAAGCTAAATATAGTAAAATTTACCGTGCTTCTGACAAAAAGTTTTTCTCCGTGCTACACACGGTTAGAATTTTCATTCTGAAATTAATATAAAATAACAGGCAACAATCTGCTCATCCGATTAAACATAAAGTTTACGATAAGGATCACTGTTTGACATAAGTTTTGAAACCATTTGTAACTCACATACTTTAAAAACCATGAATACAGAACTTTGCAGTTTTTTAACCTTTTTCAACTAGCATGGTTTCAAAATTGTAAAAAATATATTTAGCTGGACATTGGGGATCGTCTAACCTCATTATGGTGCTACCATCCATGCGTGAAGGGAATGTTTGTAATGTTTGGCCTAGGATCTTAAATTGGGGAATACAGGACACAGCATCAATTTGAGAAATATTGCCAAGATAATAGACAAGAAAATCACAGGAATATTTCGTCTAAGAGATGGAATTCGAACCCCCTTTTTTAACCGAGAAATTTCTAACAATATAGAGCTATAAGCAGTTGGTACTTTGGTTTAAGAATACAATAAGTTTGTTAATCTGCCTCATTGTTTAAATTTTAATAAAATGCATGCATGGCGTCGTTAGAAATATTTTGACTCTTTATTATTAGTAGTAACACCGAAATACAATGAAATTCAGATGTACTCGAGTCATATTACTCAAAAACTTATGCATTTAATGAGATCTAGGAAATGGAGTTAAAAAAACAATCTTGAAATCATCCTTTCTTTCATATTAACATGATGAATCAATTATAATTAATACCTTTTAATAAACGTAGACTGAATAAAAGAAAATGCTAAACATATTTAAATTAACACAGTATTCTTTGACTAGGAGAGAAAAAATAAAATAAAAATTAATTAATTTATGTTAATACGAAATTTGAAAAGAAAATTTGGCAGCTATCTCCCATTCATAGCCACTTCAGATAAAAAAGCAGATAAAATACGCAGGCTAGATTGTCTTGATAAAAACCATTTTTTAGGAAGCTGAAAATTCATTGATATTTGATACTTAAAATTAGTACTGAAAATGTCCTAAAATTAAAAAATATCTTATTTCTCCTTTTTAGCATTTGATACGACCTTCTAATCTTGTCTAGTTACTACTTCTATATATGTTATAGCGCAAACTAAATATACAGATAACTTTGATTTCTAGATTAAAATCATTTTTATGAAAGCAGAATAAATCCGCAAACAAGATTGAATTTTATTCAATCATCTTAATTATTCATTTTAATAGCAGCTAAATTTTGACTCACTTTTTGATAATTTGAATGTTATACAAGAACCAAAAATGTTAGTAAGAAAATATTGAAAATGTATTAAATTTCACGGTACGTCTGATTTTCGTGTTTTCTTATTTTAAAAGAAATTACAAGTTGAGTTAACTTCAATGGATATTTTGTACAGATTTAACGCAAACTTTTATTTCATTCATTCTGAACAGTAAATATGACTGATAAATACTGAATAATAATAATTATTATTAATTTTAAAATTAATTGTTACTAGGATCTTAGCTGCTCGGAAACTGTCCTTTAACTTGATGGTTTATCTCGGTTTTTTTTCTTTTCAAGCATTTTCCACAACAGTTAGTACCGAACATTATGATATTGTTCAGTTTTGTTCAATTGCTAAAAATTGTATTTTGAATGACGCGAGCAATTTTTTTCCTGTTTTACATAAAAGTTATGATCTTGAAAATTAAATGACAGTTTTATTAGAATCTAGTATCATTCTATAATTGAACTTAGTTTTTCTAAACTTAACTCTATTTCATAAAAGATAAACTCCATTAAGCTTGTTCCGTTAGTCAAAATTTATGATTATGAACTAACTGTTTATTAAAATAAGTAAAATAAAGAACTAACTGAAATACAGAAAACCTAAAACTTAGATACAGAACAAAAATACAGAACTAAAAAAACTAAAATAGCTGAATCGAAAAAATGGTTTTTGAAAGTGGAATCGGTTGGCTCTGGTAGAATGGTAGTTCTTAAACTGTATCAGATAAAAAACAACCAATAAACATTTTTTCTCACACATAACAGTATGGATATCACTTTTATTATGGTTACTTGACTGTTTTGTTTATGTATGGTAAAATTGCAATGAAATAAATTGTTGTTTAATCCTTTTTAGCGAGAAAATTCGAGCAGTGGAGACATATCTGGTTCCTGAAAAGAATTTTTTGATTCGTTATTTAACTATATTTTAAAAAGAATAATGTTGTACGAAAACTATTAAAATTTTGCCGACAGATTAATTTTTTATAAAATTTAACTTTAGTTAATGTTTTCTATAAAATATCGATAAATTCAAATTATCATAAAAGTAAACAAACTTCTTTCGCCTTTTAATAACTTCAAAATATATTTCTCATAATTTGTTGTATCATAAGGTAAATTCACTTTAATACCTTATAATAAAATTTAATTTCAAATACTCTCATTTTGAATGATCATTAAAATTAAAAGCGTAATAATAGCAGAGAATAATGTTAAGGACGGAATATAAGTATTAGAGATCAATGGTAAATCCCTTTAAATGAGAGATAAAGAAAAAAAACTTTACTGACTATCTTTATTACTCTGGGTAATTTCATTCTGGCTAAGACCGAAGATATCCAAATCTTTGCAGTCAATTTAATCCAGTGTTTAGGTTATATAACATTTCAATGATACCATGACTTGAGATATGTTTAAAAGAGAATCTGAGGTGAATTTCAGAAAAGAAACGAAACAGCATTGAGTTTCTAAAAAATTTAATTTAATTCAAAAGGTGGAATCGTAATTCTGGGGAATCTGGATTAAATTGAAACATTGTGGAATAATTAATAGTCAGTAAGTTGACAAGTGTTGGTATTCTCACTGCAATACAGACCATATCCATATTGGGGATAGCTATAAATTTCATAGACTACACCACTTGTAATCTCCTCGCATTGAGGAGCTGATATTAGGCAACTTTCTCCTATCTCTGAAAAAGAGAGCAAGAAGAAATGCATAAATGCAATTGATAAAAAGATGATCTAGATTTCAACTTGTGATTTCAAAAAACTTGTGATTTTTTTACATTATATATATATATATATATATACTTTATCTCTAAAATTGCAAATCATCCATCTGAAAAAAAAACTGCACAGTTTTGCGGGTTTATAAACGTTATTTAGCAGGAGCTGTAGCCTCTAATANTATATATATAATCAATATTGTGAGATGCAATGCGAATCTTTAAGAAACCTCTGGAGTGCATGACAACAAAAACAGAAAAAAGATGGTCTTGAACAGTGAAGGAGGAAATTTACTTGCTTCAAAGAGAAGTTCAAATTACGTACTAAGATGAAGTCTTATTCTTTATTATTAGTATTGTCCACATCTATGTTGTTTTTTACTTTATTTTATAATCGTCATTGAACAGCTGACCCAATTTTAGGGGAGTTTTGACTACTAATGTTCAACTTCACATTCCCATAACTTTGAACCCGATCCAGAAGACAAGGGAACGCCTGGATCAAGTATTGGGAGAAATTTGCCTTCATGGAGGACTTTTCAAGAAACTAACCAGCATTTGATGTACATGGAGAGAAAGACCACGATCACCTCCCATGGTTAGCCTGATAACATGTAATCCATCATCCATCTACAACTGAGTATATTTCACGTCAGCACTGTAGTCAGTGCAAGCCGGATACGAAATTCGAATCAACCAGCCATCACTGTGATTCAAACCAAGCTCACCTCAAAGGAAAGCTTATGCTCTGTCCCCTGAGCCATCGCAGCTCCCTCATCTATGTTATATGAATCGTCAATATCTGTGTAATGTTATTTACTAATATAATTTTGTTTAATTGGAAGAATTCAATATTTTCATATTTTTGCAAGCTTGACTACTTCCGCCTACACACAAAGTCAGAAGTCGGATAGTGAAGAAATTGGATTGATTTTGATTAACTAAATAAATTTGAAATGAATTTTTGATATTCATCAAAATGTATTATATTTTAACCAACAGTAAGTAAGCGAATGATGTTCTTCTGATGTTCTGATGAAACTATCAATTCTTGTAAATAAATATCTTATGGTCATTTCATCTTAGCAAATATGAAAGGAGTACGTATACTTGTATTCATCAAATATGTTTCTTAATGATATTAAAGAAATAATCATTATACTTAGGAATTGAAAGACACAAAGTAAAACTTTTGCATAAATTCATACTGGATGAAGAAGATAATCGCTTTTAAAAATTATTAAGAAATTTTAATGGTTTTGATTTCTCAATTAAAAGTGCAGAATTTATAAATAGTTTAAAAGATAATGAAAAAAAAATCACACTTATCAAAATAATAACTTTTTTAACATTCTCAATGTTTCATTCGAATGAGAATATTTTAAGCTTGTTAATGGATTTAAACTAACTTATGGAGGTTGCGAACGTCGGTTACGTGACTAGCTCCGAGTCAGAAGAAATAAATAATCACTAAAGTTACAGCGAAACTTCGAAGTACGCTAATCAAAATAAGATAAATGAAAAGACTGAAAGTGATTTTTCAATATTGATATTGAATTAGCAATATTGAAAATAAAAATCTTGATTTTTGTATAAGTGCTGAAAATAATTCTTGTATAACTTTTTAAATTTCAAAATGTTGCTACAAATTATTTTGGAATCGAAAGTACTATTTCTTAATTCAAACCAGAATCACATGAAAATATTGTTCACTGTATCGAACGTTTCGAAAATGTTTGAAGATTATTTAATTTGCGTAATTTACAAAATTCCATTCTTGCTAAAAGATCTCTTGGTGGTGAGACCTCTTTTAATGCCAGAACTGTTACAGAAATAAATTCATGGTAAAAATTAGAAAAATCATTGATTGGTGAATTTTTCTTTGAAATTAATTCTGCTGATTTCCAATGATCTTTTGAGCAATAGTAAAATGAAAGGTTCTGAATACTCTCAAGAATATTATTTGAAGATGAAAGAGTTATGTAATTTTGGGAAAATATATGATACTGCTTTTATGCCTTATGCAATTAAGGGTATTAACGATAAACATGAAAACAAAATTGTTTGGTATGGCTGGCAAAAATGTGTCTGTATTTAAATAGAAAAACATAAATTTTATGAAATAATTAAAAGTGATTTTGCAAAGAATGAAATAGTTTCAGATAAAATCAAGGCAAAACATGACTTTGATAATAAATGTAATTCTTATAATCGAACAAATTAAAAATTTGATGATGCGTTTAATGTAAGAACAAATTTCACAAGTAGAAATAAAAATTAATATGATTATAGTAATGAAAATATAATTTATAATACTGGTACTGAATCTTTTAATAATAAAATTCGTAGCAATTGTGGGTCAAAAAATCATATTTCAAAATATGGCATACATAAAGATAGAGGTTCTAAGTTTGAAGCATTCGGATTCAAAGTTTCGGAATGTCCAAAATACATGCAAAAGTGTAAGTTGCGAATTTAAATGTTAGTGTAGAGTCGAAATTGTTTTAAATGATAATAATTGAGAACTTAACTTTGAAATCTTTGATTGATACATTAAGTCAAGAAGATACAGGAAGTTAACCCGAAGTTTAGTTTTTAAAAAGTTAAACGTTAAAGAACTATTTCTATTTAATTCTACTGCAAGCGGATTTGGTAAATTTATAGTTAGTCCTTTAGGTAATTTCAAAGAAAAAATTGCAATTGATGATTTCAAAGGTTTGGCTGAAATATGCGTTGCAGAAAATGATGTGATGCCTTACGATGCTGTTATAGGCTTTAATGTTTTAATGCAGGGGGAAATAATTATCAACAATTGTCACCATAAAAAAATAAATTTCATTGTTTTGATGAAGTAAACTATTTGTCTATTTTACCAATTGATCTTCTTACATCTGATGAGGTTGAAATTAATATCTATAGATCCTGGAGCTCTTAATGTTTTAAAAAATAAGTGACGACAATGAGTTTTAGATTGTGTGTCAGATAAATTTAAGATAATAATTATGGAAATAAGTATTTTAATTTAAGGTCAGGAACCGGTATGTCATCAGCCTCGATTGCCATTTTTTGGAAAAAAAGACTGTCGAACCAAAAGTTGATGAATGGTTAAAACAAGGGATAGTAGAGTCTAGTTCTTCAGAATCTTGTAACCCCCGTTGTAATCGTTAAGAAAAAAGACGGATCTCCTCTCAGATGCATTGATTACAGAAATTTAAATAGGGTGATAGTGAAAGATAGATTTCCCCTCCCATTAATTGAAGACATTTTAGATAGATTACAAGGCTCGAAAATTTTCCTTACAATTGATCTTAGAAACGGATTCCTACATTTCCATAAAAAAAAGAAAATACACGTCATTTGTGACACATGAAGAACAATATCAATTTCTTAAGGTTATTTTTAGACTCTCTCAAAGATTCCTAAACACCATTTTCCGAACTTAGATTAATGTGGGTCATAATAATTAAATAATGAAAATATTTTCCCCGACCTGCCCCAATTCAGGGCATACGGGTAAATGTTCATTAAAAACCAAGCAAAACAGAAAAGAACATAAAATACATAAAGTGTATTAAGTACAAAAAATACGAGTCATAGGGCAACAGCCGGGAGGGCCGCCTTATAGTGCTTAAAGCCGACTGCCCACCCTTAAGCCAAATTACAATAGTATTGAGCCAAATTACAATTGTATTTAAGATCCCAGCAAAGTTACAGGGAATAAAGTATGTGTTACAATACATAATGAGTAGTTACGACATATAAATATCTCAAATAGAACAAGACAATTAAAGATGTAAATACAATTGAAAAAAATCTCCCTTTTTTGATCATAAAAACGCTAAAAGCGAATATACAAGAAAGTAAAAACATCAAGATGAATAAAATTAGTGTTGAGGTGATAAAACAGAAGACCAACGGAGACCCCCAGGATGCTCAAGTTTGAAAAATATAAAAGGGGAATGACGCGTTAAAATAGAAGCGGATAGGCAGTTCAGGTATTGAGACCGCCCGGTTAAGTAATATATAAATATCTGTAGTAAGTAAAGTAATATCTGTCAAAGTGGTCCGATGTGTGAATGTGCCAATATATTATTTATCCCAACTCTTTATAAGAGATGAATAAACAAAGTGCATTGTAATCCCCAATCTTAATAGATATTTTTACAATTATCAAGAATTTATCTAAATAAATGAAGTTTATTCCATGTGTGAATGTCAAGAGTTAAATGATTGTTATCTCGTTACTAAATAATTATGCAATCGTAATCGTAATTATTCACTCTGTGGATCTGGTAAAGTATTATGCACAGAGTTGTATTGTTAATATCCTGATCAAATTTTTTATCTAAATAAAGAAAGATCCCGTTATTATGCTCCTGTGCTTGAATGCACCTAGTTTATAATTTAAATATCTTGGAACTACTGTAACCTGCAAAAATGACATATATATTGAAATCAATAGCCGTTTAGCAATGGCAAACAAGTGCTACTTTGGTTTAAAAAGCCAACAAAAGAGTAAATTTCTTAAACAAGAGACAAAAATTAACATATACAAAATACTCTTACGGTCTGCGATTCTATATGGTAGTGAGTGCTGGACTCATAATAAAAGAGAGAAGAACAAATTGCTGCTTTGAGAGAGGGATAGTTGGAAGAATTTTTGGTGCAGTCTATAAGAATAACATATGGTGCACTCTTTACATCATGAGTTATATAAAAAGTATAAAGAACCAGATATCATGTTATTAAAGTCAATCGCTCGATGGCTGAGACACCTTTATGGATCTGAAGACCAAAACCCTACAAAAAAGTAGCTATTTTTAAACCGGGAAGTGCCAGAAAAAGGGATCGTCCACCGACTAGATGGCTGGACGCAGTTGAAAAAGACCTAAAGATAATAGGAATAACTAACTTGAAGGCCATGACACAGAATAGATCAAGATGGCAAAAACTAATTGGGGCCACCTTAGCCTGTCATAGGCTGTAGTGCCCAAGAAGAAGAATATTACACCTTCATTATTGCGTCTGAAAGAAACCATGTACATCCTTGAAGAATATAAATACTTATTTTTGTTTAATACTTTGACAAGTTATAACTGTCGTAAAAACAACGAATAGTTATTTCCATATAAACCAAAATATCACATAACGAACAAGCCAAGTTTTCGTTTTCAAATAACGTAAAATTAATATATATATATATATATAATATGATNATATATATATATATATATATATTTGAATAGTTATCGTTATTTGTGGGAGTTTAAAAATGACCAACTGAATTACAATTCTGGGAAAATATATTCTTCTAAATATGGAACCACGCCTAACCTACGAGCAAAAGTGGGACTGTAGATAATTTTTTTAACCTCACTTAAACTTGCTTATGAAGTTTTTTTCGTTAAAAGGAGTACACACATAATTAGGATAATACATCGGAACAGGAAAAAATTTCACCTATTTTCAGTGTTACTTCTTCATCATGGCATTCATCTTTTGAACCGCAAAATGGAAACAAAACACTCAATATTTGGGTGAAAAGGAATAAAGAATCCCATATTTCAGAATAATATTCATGTGAATGTGTGTGGAGACGACAGCATAAAATTGAAACGAAGAACTGTCAATTACTGCAATCGGACAAAAATATTCGTACACGAGATGCTGAGGTATTAATCTACACGATATGAAACTCGCAGTTGGTTCGCTATTTTTTGGAAATGTTGTGATTTAATTGTTCTCAATGCTTGGATAATTTTCAAGCAATATTTTGTCATCTATATTACGTATTGTGAGTCCATTCTTGTGTTTGTTGAAGAACTATGAAGTAGCGTTTTGCTAATCAGATAGCATCTAATGCCTAGAATTTAGCTTCTCAAAAGAAAAAATCCATTTATCATTGCAAGGGGTATTGTATTGTATTAATGAAACTTCTGATAGCTATGGGGTATGTTAGAAACCAATATGTCAGTATTTTATTATCCCTTTCACGTAGCACATATGTATTCAATGCCTACGCTAATGCTTAAGCAAAGTATGAACTTCTTCATTTTAAAACATGTATGTTATTATCTATTGTTTATATTCGTGTCTTTAAGTTTATTTTCGTATGACTTGTGCTCTAGCTAAGAAATAATCTACAATACAATATTATATTGTATTGTCCTTATGTTAATAAAAAAAAATTTAAAAAAATAATCTTTAAAATCCCTTATAGTATTTTAAACAATGTTCTTCAATTAAAAAATCATTGGTCAAATTATCCCCAAATGGTGTTAATAGGCCGGCTGTTCCAGTGTTAAGCAAAATCCGGCTGTTCCAGTGTTAAGGAAAAAGAAAATCCAATTTTTTTTCAGAACAAGGCAAAATGTGATTTGTGGTGTGCTGCTCGTGAATTTTTAAAAAAATCTTTTCCCCCAATCCTAGTTAATTCTAGTTTCATTTGAAAGAATGAGTGTTATATTTTCCTGAAAAGGTTCATATATGCCTACCAAATATTAATATAATCTTTTGAAAAAAATCATTTTGTCCGAAACATTCGAAATTTAACAATTATAAACTTTTTGTTTGAAACTCTTGGATTTTCGCATCAGGTTACTTTTGCAGGTTTTCTAATCAGATTACATTTTTTAGCATAATGGATAAAAAAAAACATTATTATCCAACTCGGGAGATAATATTTACAATGCTTCCGTTAAAGAGTTTTAATTTTTAAATTTTTTCTTAATTGCAGAACTTTACTAACAGCAATCATCAGATACGCAGTTTTTATGAGCATTCAACATGGCAACAGTCTGGAGGAGAAAAAAGTTTTGTGCGCAGACCCAGCTCAAGAATTTTATTGCCAAATACCATCCTCCGTAAAAATTAAATATTCAAATATCACGAAACTTTCTTTGTTATTGCCATAACCATTTCCTGGTATACGCATCAAGGGAACGTTTTGCCTAAGTGACGAAATAGCTATTACTTCCTCTTCGAAGAAACAAATTTCATCAAAATATAAGTATATCTCCATTCAATTTTCTTATCGAAAAGAAAAGTCATGGTGCCTAATGTACTAACGTTTCTAATAAACACTTTATCCTATCACCTTTATATCCTAGCCAGACGCTCTACTTCATCCTCGACCGGAAAAAATCAATAACTAGCAGTAATTTTGATGTTGTGAATGGCAACAAGCTGTTTGCAATATTTAATCTCGATGCATTATATTAGAAATGTTTTCGTTTTGTTTTTGGATTCTCCTTTCAAATTTCATGCTAACATAAATTCATTAAATTTTATTTTATTTTTCTTCCTTTTTCAAAGAATAAAGTGTGAATTAAGAATTGTTTAGCAATTTCTTTTTCAACCTACGTTTATTAATCAAAATATTAAATGCAATTGATTCATCGTGCTGAATTGAAGAAATGGATTATTTCAAGACTATTCTTTCTATTTAGCTCTATTTTCTAGATGGCATGGAATGAATGATGCGAAGCAAATTGCGTACATTAAAGTTTTCTAGTTATACGCCTCTAGTATTCCTAAATGTTTTTATTGTATTTCTGTATAACTGATAACAATTAAGAGTCAAAATATTTATAATTCTATTATGCATACGTTTTATTAAAAATGAAGCTAAGTGGCGGATTAGGAAACTTATTATTGTCTTATACGAATGTATACTTCTGACAGCTCTTCGCTGTTAGAAATTTCTTGGTTAAAATGCAGTAATATAGTAATTGTATATGTAGTAATTGTAAATTGTAGTAATTTATTTAACTGGCAATTTACCCTATTTAATTAAAACAGTAAATAATCATAAGAAAAGATGATATTTAAGCTGTAAAGTGTGAGCAAAAACACTTATTGATTATTTTTTCTAATACGGTAAAATTACCAGAATTCTATGCGAGCAAATTAGACAAACCTTTTAGAGCCATTTTGTTCGATGCTACTGGATACATATTGTAACTTAGAGGACTAAGTGGTCTATTGCATGATCGGCTGAGCAGATCTTCGAATCCCAGTGTTGAACGAAGAACTTTGAGTGTCCTGCAAACTTTAATGGATGTAAATCGCAAAATAAATAAAATAAAAAAAGAATTTCGTTCCGTAAAATCAAAATTTACTGTAAAGCGACTGGAATTTACTAACTTCAGAATTATAGTCTTTTCTATCACATACTTAGTAAAACTACAAAATTGAAAAGTAAATTAAACTTAATAAATGGTTTTCCTTAATGCTTTTCGGTTTCCAACTTTCACTGCATTTACAAGCAAAGAGCATGGTAATAAAACCATATTTTATATTATATTTACCAAATGTCAGTACCGAAACGCTTCGGTAGAAATTAGCTTACTTTGGTGTTCCCATAAAGTTAGAAACAGCGTTCATTTTATTATATCCTGTAGCTTTAACCATACTTTTTTTTCTTAGTGAACCGATGTCTAAATTCATAAAATCTCCCCTTAAAATGAAACACATTTTCAGAATGCAAATTTATTTTTATCCGTTTCCATTTAAGACTCTTCGCAACTATAGTGGAAAAAAAAAACAATTTTGTTTTATAGAACGCCAAAAAAGTATATAACGGTTACTAAAAACATGCCCCAGGTTTTTTTTTAAACCAGGTATTCACCTGCATCTTAAGCTGAGTTCAAAAATGTGTTGACAGAAAATCGATTTGGAAGAGTGATAAAACAATAGTCACACATAAACATTCTCTAACAAATTATTTTATTATCGAAATTATATCTTTTTGTTAATGTAATGGATAGTAATCTAAAATTGAATTAAAATAACCGGCAGTAGTCTGTCCATCGGAATAACCATGCAGTTTATGCTTAGGAACTGTTATTTTATCTTTAAGGTTTTGAAACCATTTACAAATGAAATGGTTAAAAAAACGTGAATAAAAAACTTTACGGTTTTGTGACCATCTTCAACTAGCATAGTTTAGAAGAAAAAGAAAAGAATTTAACAGGACAGTGGAGCTCTGTTGGTGCTCAGCCATTTATGCGTGGATGATAGTTTCGTATTCTAATGCTGCTTAAAAAGTGCAGAATACTAGGAACTTTTCATGTGTTGAAGGAATGGAAGAAATATTGTGGTATCAATGCTGGGTGCAAACACCTGTTTAGCCGGACATGAAATTGATCAATAAGCACTGTCAGCTAAAGTATGTACCCAACACGCACTTAGATATTTAGATTAAATACCGTAAACAGTAAAAGCAAACAGTTATGTAAATCGTTATTTAACTGCTTTTACTGAGAAGTTTATAACGGTGTAGATGTAGGGACATAGATCTGTTTTCTCAGATTTAGTTTCCGCTTCGCTATTTAATTATAGCTTAAACGAAATAATTTTTTACTATAATTATGAATCCTTTTTTTTTTCTTATAAAATTCAAATTTTACTATGGCTTTTTATGCAGAAAACACACGAAGAAAATAAAATCTTATAGTCTGTTTACAATTTTAAACATTTACTATTTGTTCATTACTTTGATTGCGCATTCTAATTGATTACATATTTGCATAAAGCTTATTATAATAATTAACAAAGCTCTTTTGCCTTTTAATAATTTCAAAATATATTCATCATAAGATGTTGTATAATAAGATAAATTCACAGTAATACTTTATTATCAATATACATCACTTTTAATTTTAAATACTTTCATTTTGAATGAAATGATCATTGAAATTAAAAACGTAGTAGCATCAGAGAATATTATTAAGCACGAAAGATAAGTAAATATTGCAAATAAATTACTAATTCATTTGAATAAGGGCTAAAGAAAAACCCTTAAAGGCCATCTTTATAACACAGGGTAATCTTATGCTGATTATAACCAAAGGTTAATGGATCATTGAAGTTAATTTAATGAAGTTAAGGTTACATAAAACTTTGACGATATCATAGTTCGGGATACGGTTCAAACTTTAATCTATTTTAATGAGAGTTTAAAGCAAGAAAAGAAAAAACAAGGAGGTTTTGAAACATTAATTTAATTCAACCATTATTAAGCACGGAAGATAAATAAGTATTACAAATAAATGGTTAATTCATTTAAATAAGGGCTATAGAAAGACCTTTAAAGGCCATCTTTATAACACAGGGTAATTTTATGCTGATTGTAACCAAAGGTTTATGGATCATTGAAGTTAATTTAATGAAGTTAAGGTTACATAATACTTTGACGATATCATAGTTCGGAATACGGTTCAAACTTTTATCTATTTTTAATGAGAGTGTAAAGCAAGAAAAGAAAAAAACATGGAGGTTTTGAAACATTAATTTAATTCAACCAACAGAAGAATAATTTTAAATTTATAGGATTCTAAGAAATCCAAATCAAACAGAAACTACGTAGAATAATTAACCACTGCTTCTTTTGCATGTTTTGGAATTTGGATCGCAATATAGACCTTGTCTACATTGAGGATAGCTAAAATTTTCATAGATTATTCCGTATCCATTGTTAATTTCATCCTGACGCGCTTTTACTTGGCAACTTTCCCCTTCACCTAAAAAAAAGCATACATGCAATTGATAAAAATATAATCTAGGCACAAAAATAATTTTTAAAAAAATATAATACTTTTTATGTTTTGAAGAAAAAAAAATTACACTCTTTGAATTATAACATATAATTGACAAAGTAATGGAGACTCTTGTATGCTAAAACATTTTTTTTCGTATTTCTCAAGAGATATTTAAGGAATTACTTTTCAGTTTTAGAAGTTGTTAGATCATGCAATTTCTCAATGAAGTTTAAGTGCTTTGAAAACTTGAGAGAACAACAATAAATTACAAATGAAAAAATGTAGCAAAAAATTTGTAACTTATAGTAATAATTTTTGTAGTAATAATTTGTAAGAAAAGAACTATTTTCTTTCGTCTGATGTTTTTTGGCTATAACTTTAAAAATATTCAATAAAATTAAACAAAGTTTGACACCAATTTAAAATTGATTGCAAAATTTTGCTTTAACAATTGGAAAAATAATCGTTGAAATCAATACAATATATAAGTAATAAAAAACCTTCGTACTGCGCATACGTGAAAAAAGTTTATATTTTTTTATTACGTGAGAAAAGTATAATATTTTTGTAGTAAATCTGATTCAGTAATGACTAAACAAATTAATCAAAGTATTGTCCACCGCTGGCTACTACTCTTTACCACCTCTCGGGAAATTTTCGAATTCCGTCTCAAAAAATGTCTCGTCTTTTGAGGCGATCCAAGTTAGGGATCAATTTTCGATTTCTCCGAAAGAAGTGAACATGTGACCTGTCGAATCCTGCTGCATCCATCGGAACAGCCAATAATCAGAAGTAGCAATGTCCGGTGAATACGGCGGGTGCGGTAAAATATCCCACTTGAGCGTTTCCAAATAATTCTTTACGTTTATCGCGACACGAGACCGACCGTTATCATGCGGAAGTATAACTTTTTCATGTCTTTGCTGGTATTCCATCCGTTTTTTTAGTAATGCATGACTCAAACAAATCAATTGTAGCCCTATACTGATCACCCGTAATGGAATCGCCAGTTGCAATAGCTCATAGTACCCAACTCCATTCACCATTCTTCTTTCATCATTCATAATTCTTCTTTCACCATTCACCATTCTTGAAACGTCAAAACCATTCCCTACATGATTTATCAGTTGAAGCATTGTAACCATAAACTTCTAAAATCATTAGATGCACTTCAGCTGCACTTTTCTTGCAATTAAAGCAAGAATGCTTTAATTGCTTAGTTACCACAAATGGTGCTTAGTTACCACAAAGTTTGACAGATTCAACTAAGTAAAAAACATGGTTTTTGCATGAAACTCAGAGTGATATAAACTGAATATTATTGACAGATGTTTAACCTCTCTGAAACCACCGAAACCAGCTGTCACTATGAAACATTCATAACAGCAGAGCCATCTCTTAAAAACGGACCGAACTAATTTGTNACAGAAAACACACGAAGAAAATAAAATCTTATAGTCTGTTTACAATTTTAAACATTTACTATTTGTTCATTACTTTGATTGCGCATTTTAATTGATTACATTTATGCATAAAATTTATTATAATAATTAACAAACCTCTTTTGCCTTTCAATAATTTTAAAATATATTTATCATAAGATGTTCTATAATAAGGTAAATTCACAGTAATACTTTATTATCAATATACACCACTTTTAATTTCAAATACTTTCATTTTGAATGATCATTGAAATTAAAAACGTAGTAGCATCAGAGAATATTATTACGCACGGAAAATAAATAAATATTACAAATAAATGGTTAATTCATTTGAATAAGGGCTAAAGAAAAACCTTTAAAGGTCATCTTTATAACACAGGGTAATCTTATGCTGATTATAACCAAAGGTTTATGGATCATTGAAGTTAATTTAATGAAGTTAAGGTTACATAGAACTTTGACGATATCATAGTTCGGGTTACGGTTCAAACTTTAATCTATTTTTAATGAGAGTGTAAAACAAGAAAAGAAAAAACATGGAGATTTTGAAACATTAATTTAATTCAACCAACGGAAGAATAATTTTAAATTTGTAGGATTCTAAGAAATCCAAATCAAACAGAAACTGCGTAGAATAATTAACCACTGCTTCTTTTGCATGTTTTGGAATTCGGATCGCAATATAGACCTTGTCCACATTGAGGATAGCTAAAATTTTTATAGATTATTCCGTATCCATTGTTAACTTCATCTTGACGCGCTTTTACTTGGCAACTTTCCCCTGCACCTAAAAAAAGGCATAAATGTAATTGATAAAAAGATCATCTAGGCACAAAAATTATTTTAAAAAAAATATGATAGCTTTTATATTTTGAAAAAAAAATTTCAATATTTTTCAATATTTAAAAAAATTACACTCTTTGAATGATAACATATATATTTGACAAAGTAATGGAGACACTTGTATACTAAAACATTTTTTTCGCATTTCTCAAGAAATACTTAAGGAATTATTTTATAATTTTAGAAGTTGTCAGATCCTGCAATTTCTCATTGAAGTTTAAATCTTTTGAAGATTTGAGAGACCAACAATAAATTACAAAGGAAAAAATGTAGCAAAAGATTTGTAACTTATAATAATAATTTATAAGAAAAAATATTTCTTTTCTTCTGATGTTTTTCGGCTATAACTTTAAAAATATTCAATAAAATTAAACAAAGTTTGACATCAATCTAAAATTGATTACAAAATTTTGCTTCAACATTTGGAAAAATAATCGTTGAAATCAATACAATATATAAGTAATAAAAAACCTTCATACTGCGCATACGTGAAAAAAGTATATATTTTTTTAATATTTTTGTAGTAAATCCTATTTAGAAATGAATAAACAAATTAATCAAAGTATTGTCCATCGCTGGCTACTACTCTTTCCCACCTCTCGGGTAATTTTCGAATTCCGTCTCGAAAAAATGTCTCGTCTTTTGATGCGATCCAAGTTAGGGGTCAATTTTCGATTTCTCCGAAAGAAGTGAACATGTGACCTGTCGAATCATGCTGCATCCATCGTAACAACCAGTAATCAGAAATAGCAATGTCCGGTGAATACGGCGGGTGCGGTAAAATATCCCACTTGAGCGTTTCCAAATAATTCTTTACGTTTATCGCGACACGAGACCGACCGTTATCATGCGGAAGTATAACTTTTTCATGTCTTTGCTGGTATTCCATCCGTTTTTTTAGTAATGCATGACTCAAACAAATCAATTGTAGCCCTATACTGATCACCCGTAATGGAATCGCCAGTTGCAATAGCTCATAGTACCCAACTCCATTCACCATTCTTCTTTCATCATTCATAATTCTTCTTTCACCATTCACCATTCTTGAAACGTCGAAACCATACCCTACATGATTTATCAGTTGAAGCATTGTAACCATAAACTTCTAAAATCATTAGATGCACTTCAGCTGCACTTTTCTTGCAATTAAAGCAAGAATGCTTTAATTGCTTAGTTACCACAAATGGTGCTTAGTTACCACAAAGTTTGACAGATTCAACTAAGTAAAAAACATGGTTTTTGCATGAAACTCAGAGTGATATAAACTGAATATTATTGACAGATGTCTAACCTCTCTGAAATCATCGAAACCAGTTGTCGCTCTGAAACATTCCTAGCAGCCAGAGCCATATTTTGAAAACGGACCGAACTAATTTATACACCCAATAATTTTTCACCTTTAAAAATTCTATCTATCTATCTATCTATATATATATACACTTATTGATTATTTTTTCT
>NC_092207.1:65485179-65487674 GCF_043381705.1 Parasteatoda tepidariorum
CTATACGGGCCGGGAAACACGTCATTAATACTAATATATATATATATATATGTTAACTTGTATCTTATCCAAAATTATTTTCTGATTTTTAAAGTGTGAAACGATATTTCCCAAAATATAACTTCATAAAATTTGGAAAATATTGTTATTTACTAATTTTTACTTCATTATGTGTTCAGAAAATTATTAAATTCTTGTTCAACTTTTCATTCCACTTTTTTTTAAATTAAATTTTAGAAAGAAAGAATATACAAGTTTAATTTTGATACCTTTCGTCTTAAATTTTACTGTTTAATACTTAAGGTTGACCATGATGAGACAAGAAAAGAGAGTAATTTTTGCTATAAATTTCAAACAAAATAAACTTAAATTATTTAACAATGAAACATAATATTTTAAGTTTCGCATATAATATTAAATTGCATAGTTGCTTAATTTTGAAATTAAATAAGTTTTTTTAGTGTCTAATATAATACTCATAAACCTAGTTTGTTTTCTCATTGTATAGTTTAACAGAACAAAAAAGAAATTGCCAATAATAATTTTTCCAGCCGAAATGGCATACTTTTTAATTCTTTTGTGATATCTTAGTTTTTGCAAAAGTAATTATTTTGTTATAATTTGCATATTTTTCATAAGTTAATGTTAAATTCATGAGTTTCATAAGTTAATTTTTCATAAAGTTCATATCATGACATAATGTCAATGTTACAATTAAGTTACAATTAGTTTAAGAATCTGACTCATAAAAGAAATCAACGTACCTAAAACTTTTTCACATTTAATGCAGCAAGTGCATGTTTCATAGACTGGTCTATAGCCAGGATTACATTGGATGCGATAGCCGTTGTCTCCACACTGATCAAATGCGCAATTCGCTGCTGAGCTAATTTGTAAAATGGCAAGAACCAAGACAATAGTCTGATACATATACATGTTTGTCTTAAGATGATCTCGACCTGTAGAAAAATATAATATATAATGGAATGGGTCAAGAATAGATTAAGTAGAGAAAATTATGTTCCAGGGAAATGAAGACATTGTTACAGGCTTCGATCCAAAATCCATATATTCCTCACTGACTAATAGAGCACTCCGTTGCTGACCTAATTTGGGAAATCGCAAGAACAAGGAAAATAGTCAGGTACATATACATATTTGTCTTAAAGAGGATTTCAACCTTCCAGAAAAACAACACATAATAGAATGAAAAAGAAATAATAAATTAAGTAGGAAAAATTTTATTCTAGTGTAGTAGTGTATTTATTCTAGTGTAGTAGCGACAAAGGCATTTTTAACTTTAAAAAACACATTTTTCACTCTAAATCAGGTCAAGCATCTTTAAACTAAATATTTTTTTATCATTTAAACGTTCAAAATAAAAAAATAAAAAATTAAAGCAAAAAGAAATAAAAAAAAAGGTAAATCTAATAAAAAAATCTTTTTTCTTGAAATAATAAAAGTTTTAACAATTTGCCCTTCTTCGAACTATTTTTTCATTAGTGAATTTTATTTAAACACACTTGTTTAATAAAATTTACCACTTTCATCAAAAAGTACAGGGTATAATATTACCTATACAACAAAGATGTAATATACATATATCAGAGTGTAGCATTTTCATATTTAAGTAAGAAAAAGACAAAATATTTCCTTGCAAATTTTTTCTAAGATATAAAAATAATTTTAAATTGCTATCAGATGTGCTAAGAAAATTTGGTGACCAAAATTATCAGAAAATAAAATAAACAAAAAAAGAAATAGTTTCATTAATAAAAAAACACTAATATTAATATTAATATATTAATATTAATTCATTAATACTAATATTAGTATACAGATGCCCACTGAATTAATTTTTGTGAACTCATTAGAACATAGAATAATATTCAGTTTCGTGATTCACTTGTTTCAAAAAAATATTGTCATTTGTATACTGTTGTGTTCGTCTCAAAACTTCTTCACTATAATTCTCATAAAGAAAATATGTAAGTGCTGGGATAAACTGATTGTTAAAGCATCTGGCCCATGTATGTAAATTTATTTATATATATATATATATATGGGCAATTCCATATGTGACGGAATGACATTTTGACTTGCATGATGACAATTAATTGAAGTTTCTATGCATCTAATTTCAAATAAACATGATTTTTTCTCATGCATATCATTATTATTGGTATAATGTGATTCATAAACTAAAAAAAAAGAATTTTGTATTTTTTTTATTTTTAATTTTATGAACTTTTTACTTGTGTGACGGAATGACATTTTGGCAACCAAGCTTTCGGCATGCCGCTTAGAACTGGTAGTTTCTGTGAATTTTGCAACTATTATTTTCCTGAACTATTTTTTACTTTTAGTATAATGTGTAAGCAATGTAAATTGTGAATTTGGAAAATTAACCTCAGGTTGGTTAGCAGTTATTAACATCTATTTGCTGTGACGGAATGACCGTGACGGAATGACAAAAAGTTTAGTGGAAGAAAGTC
>NC_092207.1:65489614-65493437 GCF_043381705.1 Parasteatoda tepidariorum
GTTTATATATATATAGGTAGATAGATATTCAAAAAAATATTATATTTTTATTGAAATCCCTTTAAAGAAATGAAATACCAGTTGAAAAAAATCCCTCAATATTATAGTATCGTAATTATTATAGTATATAGTATAGTATCGTATAGTATCGTAATATTATAGTATAGTATCGTAACTATGTACTAATGCAACAAATTTCTCTGTGAATTTATTATTCACTATAATTCAGGTTCAAAATTAACAGACCACAACCCAAACAATAAAAAACTAATAATAAATCATTCTGAGGATATTTTCTAAAAGGCAAGATAGAAGTTGCTGAAAATTAAGAAATGTAAATAGTTCAAAATTCCTAGAGCTTAGCAGGGTTTAAAGAATTGGCGCAGACTGAATTTAAAATTAATAATTCATAATTTCCGACATTTTCTTTGACAAGACGAGGTAATAACAATAATTTTAAGTATTCAATGACAACAATTTCAAGAAAAGAAACTATTTTACCTTTGAAGTAAGTTGGAATCGTCAAATTTTCTTGTAACGGAAACTTAAAAGTATCTCAATATATATACTAAAAAGCAGCCACAAATACACGTATTGGCAATCTACTATTCACGATTTAGAAAATGTGATCAAACAATTTTGTTCAGAAATTAATTTCTATTATTTATTGTGCAAGATCAACGGGTAGATAAACTCAGCCATATAGCATGAATATAATCAACTTGGGGCTTAGCACTGCTATAAATCATAAATAGATAAATAATTACTATTTTTGCATCGTTTGGTTTGTAATATAGCTCAAATACGACAGGAAACATTTATTTATTCCAATAATTTTTCTAATAACTTGACCTTCATACCAATTAGTCAATGGGAAATTTTTACAATACACATGCGACTATAAATTCTAAAATTGTAGCTACCTCAGAAATTTTAGAAGTCGAAAATGCAAATCTTCCTGATCACAAATAATTGTGTTTTATGTTTTGTGCTTCAATTAATAGGCTCACCGATTAGATAGCACTTTTTAAAATCTTTATATAAAAATTATATTATATTTAGTGTTTGAACCCGTTGTAGAATTCTTATCAAAAATCCAATTTGCCAATTACCATAATACCAGTTGTACATAATACCGTCAGTGATAAATCTGAATTAAGCTTCATCAGTAAATGACGATTTTTTACGATTTTCTTAAATGAATTCTACCAAGAGCTTGACTTTATAGCATATATCGTATTTTATTTTATTTCTATTACTACATATTATCAATATTAATTGAGCATTTGTGTCATTAGTTATATCCAGACTTTTTACAGTTACCCAAAACGCGATTAAGGTTTTTTCATTTATTTTTGATTTTTAGTTCAGAAATTACTCTTTGATTTCAATTAATATATATTACCCTCATTAATTGAGCATCATTGTTGTCAATGATATTAAGACGATTTCTTACGGTTCTTCTAGACACGTAAATATACCTTCACTTAATTATTTTTTGCATTTAAATACGTAGCTTATTTCTTTTATTTCAATATGCATATATTACCTCAATTTATTAAGCCTCATTGGCCTAATTAAGCCTAATTGGTGCCAATTTTTTATGTTTCTTCTAAAAGAATTAGTACATCTTTCCCATTTTTTTTTTTTTTTTTTTTTTTTTTTTTTTTTTTGCTTTAGAATTTGGAATTTTTTTCTATTACATTACCGTTGGTTTTAAATAACTAATTTCCAGGAATACTTTTAAATGAATTAATGTAAATAAAATAAAAGCGAGTCGTATTAGTATATACAAAGTATAAATTTGGTAACGTAGACCTCGCGTGCTACCAAGTAATAATTATTGAATTTATCTGACACAGAAAATAAAATACTTAACTATTTAAATACGTGCAATAAACTAATTTTTTGATCTAAAAGAGGTATTAGCTTGCAATTATCACTGATGTTATCTTTACAATATGTAATAAAATTAAATCAATTAATTTAAAACAATGGCAACCGATCAGACAATTTTATTTCGTTTTCATTCTTAGAAAATCTTATCTCATTCTCGTCCTGCTAGAACGGTTTGTTGTAGACTGTATCGACTTGTTGTAGACTCGATCTGACCATACAATAGTTTTAAAGTGAAATAAAATTGCAATCGTAGAATTTGCTTCAATTTTTAGTTATGTGGATTAAATTCGTTAAAAATATTGAAATTTAGGTGCAAAAAGAGAAAATAAAAAAAAATTAAAAAAATTGCCAATTTCAAATTAAATTTTTTGAATTTTACAAGCAATTGAACTTCAATAATAATTAGTGTACAATTAGTGAACACTTCCGTGAACTCGCAAATTCCAAATTGATTGATAAATAGGAAAGCATCATGTCACGTTTAGATGAATATATATATTTCTATCATATAATTCCTCTTATGTAATTCTCTTCTCATATCTCCCTTTTCATGTTTATTTGAAACGAAATTGCTCACGAATTCAATTTGCCATATTCCAAAGATAATACTTGAGAATGAGTCATGATGTGTAATGTCATGCTAAAATATGCATAGCATATTTCCTAACATTTATAACCTAAATTATAATTTTATTTGATCCTTTTATCAGTAAATGAAAATCATTTATACAATCTGTAATCTTATTATACCACAACCTTGAATTGAGTGCAGAGTAAGAGTCCTTCTTTGAGATTAACTCTACAACTCTCTAATACATTAGCATAGAATTAAAAACTGGTATATGGTTGTTAATGTTTTGATTTCATTAAAATTCACTATTATTTCTTTTTTTTTCGGTCAAGACATTTTAATCCATAAGATTAAGAAAAAATGTTTTGACAATACATTTAATCAATTAATAGCCAATAGAGGGAATCCTTAACTTTCCTTTTCGAAAACCATTCGAATGTGCACACAACACTCGTCTTTTTAATTTCTGAAAGCAAAGAGGAGTGTTATTGGGCTTAACCCTAGAGCCACATCTTCCGGGCAATTTTCTAAATTTATTATTTTATTAACTTATAAGTACACAAAAATGAAAAAATACTATTTTCTTTGGAGCTCCGAAATTTAAGAAAAACAAAATTTTTATTATTTTTCATATTTGATTCTTCATTAAACACTTTATGATGTTTAATATATAATTGCTGGCCTGTATCACTCTGGAATGAAATAATGATCAATTGGAAATGCATCAAACGACATCTCGTCATCCAATAGTAGTTTCTTCAAACACAAAATACTTTTATGATTTGTACTTATTTGGTACTTATTTTAAAACTTAGTGCTTATTGTTGCTAACTTCTGTTTATTTCATTTCTTTCCTTAAATAGTATTATATGATAAATACTATTGTTAACAGAAAAAAAATCTATATTATTAAATCCGTGAAAAGCATTTCTGTGGAAATAAAATTTATCCAGCTTTATTCTTCTATTAATTTAAAACGACGATTATTGCGAATATAGAGCAAAAATATATTGTTAACAATTAAGGGAATTTTAAAACTTCGTTAATAACTCCATGTCAAAATTTAAATTTGGTATGCAGATATGTAGATATAATTAAAACAAAACAGCTATTCAACAGTTTTAATGCACGCGCACGTTGTCAGAAATTTGGCGGAAATATGGTTAAAGGTTAAATAATTATTTTAATTGCTATTTTACCATATTCAAGCAAAATAGTTAAATAAACGGAAATAAGATGGTACTCAAACTCCTAACATTAAGAAAAACCGTTCATTAACAGCTTTAACATAATCAGGTTAAACAACCAAACTTTTATCGAATTAACTACACCTACCTAATGAAGACACTTTTA
>NC_092207.1:65493937-65499609 GCF_043381705.1 Parasteatoda tepidariorum
GTAGCCCCCAAATGGGGCTACTTTGTGAAGCGATAGAAATTCAGTTTAATAATCATGTTTTTAGTAAAATATTGATATAAAATTGTTAAAAAAGTTAATTGTTGACATTTTTAAAGACAAAAACATCAAGATATGTAAAGATATTAGTTTAAAAATAATTTTCAGCCTTAAAAAACCGTTTTTTTGAAGAATTTTTTTCTTAAAAAGAATGTTTGTTTCAAAACATTTGAGTTTAAACAAAAGAAAACCATATACATTTTTAAACATTGAAATGGATGAAATTTTAAAAATAATAATTATTACATATTCATTAACATTTATAATATTGTTAAATTTGAACATAACATCCTTGAATGAACATGACAGATCTTGCTCTTCAGTTTCTGTCAAAATTACCCGATGTTCTATAAAATATATTTTTATGTTTAAATCGTTTGATTACGTCATTAGAAAAATCTTTGTAGAAGAAAAATAATAGTTTACCAGGAAGTTTCACGTGTTTCTTGTGAATTTTATTAGAGATAGTATTTCTGTGGATTTTGTACTTCCGACAAGCTTCTGCAATCGACATACCACCAACAACTGCTTGTAACATTGTTGCAGCTTTTCTAAAGTGTAATCACGGTAGTTTCTCGTTCCAGCTATTTTTTTATAACGTCTGACCATTTTTCTGTCAAAAAAAAAAAAAAACGAATGAAACTTTGCACAAAGTAGACCCAAAATGCATTTTTTTTCATTTTCCATTTATTTGTTATTAATTTTCAAATTTTTTTAACGCTAACATGATATAGTTGTTTATTAATATATAAATAAAAAATTTTGCACTTACGACAATTTTTTTATCAACGTCTTTGCATTTCACAGCTAAAGTTACCACCCACACTTTTCGACATCCGACGTCCTCGGAAAGTTGTTGGCATTGGATGAACGAAACACACTCTGAGATTGTTTTGAAATTCGAAAAAATGTTTGTAGTAATAGAAGAGACTTCTATCTTCAAATTCCACACATTTTTAAAGTGAAATAAACATAATACTGAATAGCAGCACTTGAAAAATGTCAAATTCTAATTTGCACAAAGTAGCTCCCGCTGCACAAAGTATAAATGACGGTAAAAGTTATGATCTCGAAAATTGAATGACAGTTTTATTAGAATCTAGTATCATTCTATAACTGAGCTTTATTCATAATCAGAAATTTTGAATAACGGAACAAGCTTAATGGAGTTTATATTTTATGAAATAGAGCTATGTTTCAAAAAACTAACTGTTTATTAAAAAATGTAAAATAAAGAACTGACTGAAGTACAGAAAACCTAAGGCTTAGTCGTTTACTAAAATACAGAACTAAAAAACTAAAATATCTGTACCGAACAAAATGGTTTTTGAAAGTGGAATTGGTTAGGGATGGTAGAATTCTAGTTTTTAAACTGTATTTGTATAAAACGAACAATAAACGTTTTTTCTTACACATAACAGTATAGATATCATTTTTATTATGGTTACTTGACTGTTTTGCTTGTTTATGATGAAATTACCATGAAAGAAATTGTTGTTTAACCATTTTTTAACGAGAAAATTAGAACAGTGTAAAAAATTTAGTGACATATCTGGTTCATGCAAAGAATTTTCCGATTCGTTATTTAACTATATTTTTAAAAAAAGTAATTTTGCACGAAAACTATAAAATTTTAGTCTACAGATTAATTTTTTATAAAATTCAAATTTAGTTAATGCTTTCTATGAAATATTGATAAATGATTGTCTTAAAGAGATTAGACCTAAACACAACAGTGTGGGAAAGGAAATCTTAATGTCGGCTTACAATTTTAAATAATTACTATAAATTATATTTTGATTAGGCAAATACATTATAATCAGAATGCATATTAATTTATTGCATTTTTGAAAACAAAATATCCTAAAAGTGGACAGAACTCTTTCACCTTTCAATTATTTTAAAATATATTTATCATAATATATTTAATAAGGTAATTCATATAATAAGTTAAATTCCTTTAATACCTTATAATAAATTTCAATTTCAAATACTTTCATTTTGAATGATCATTAAAATTAAAAACGTAATAATAGCAGAGAATAATGTTAAGGACGGAAGATAAATGATAAATTTGGCAATGATAAATCATGGCTAAGAGATAAAGAAAAAAAAACTTTACTGTCTATCTTTATTTCTCTAGGTAATTTCATGGCTAAAAACTAAGATATCCGGATCTTTGTGGTTAATTTAACCCTGTATTTAGGATATATAAAATTTCAATGATACCATGATTTGAGATATGTTTGAAAGTGAATCTGTGGTGAATTTCAGAGAAGAAACGAAACAGCATTGAGTTTCTGAAAAATTTATTTCATTCAAAAAGTGGAATCGTAATTCTTGGGAATCTAGATTAAATTGAAGCATTGTGGAATAATTAATAGTCAATAGGTTGACAAGTGTTGGTAGTCTCACTGCAATATAGACCATATCCACATTGCGGATAGCTATAATTTTCATAGACTACACCATTTGTAGTCTCCTCGTATTGAGGCGCTGATATTTGGCAACTTTCTCCTTCCTCTGAAAAAGAGAGCAAGATGAAATGTGTAAATGTAATTGATAAAAAGATGATCTAGATTTTAAGGAACTTGTGATTTTTTTTACATTTTCAAAACTAAATTTTGTTAATATATATCTATCTCTCTGTGTGTGTGTGTCTGTGTGTGCGTGTGTGTGTGAGAGAGAGAGAGAGGAAGAAACTTACTTGCTTCAAAAAGAAGTACAAATTACGTACTAAAGGCCAGGATAGCCTGGTCGGTAGGGCGCTGGGCCCATATCCAAGAGATCGTGGGTTCGATCCTCGCCGACCGAAGACTCCCCGTGTAGTAAATGGTGACTGATGCACGTTAAATCTGTCGAGTCTCAAAGTCCTCCATGTTCCCACAACAAATCAATACCTCTGGGAGTACTGATCCAGGAGTTTCCTTGTCTTCTGGATTGGTTCAAAATTACAAGGCTACGGAGTTGAACGTAAGTAGTCGTAAACCCATGAAATTGGGTCGGCTGTTCAACGACGTTTATAAAATAAAATAAAATTACGTACTAAGATGAACTCTTACTCTTTATTTTTAGTATTGTCCACATATTTGGGGGGTTCTGACAACTAATCTTCAACAGCGTAGTCTTGTAATTTTGAACCCGATCCAGAAGGCAAGGGTACTCCTGGATCAAATATTGGGAGAAATTTGCCTACATGGAGGACTTTTCGTAGAGTTAACCAACATTTGATGTACATGGAGAGGAAGACCACGAGCACCTGCCATGGTTAGCCTGATAACAATGAGACTGTAATCCATCATCCATCTACAACTGAGTATATTTCACGTCCGCACTGTAATCAGTGCAAGCCGGGAGCGAAATTCAAATAAGCCAGCCATCGCTGGGATTCAAACCCAGCTCACCTCTATGGAAAGCTAATGCTCTATCCCCTGAGCTATCGCAGCTCCCTCATCTATGTTATATGAATCGTCAATATCTGTGTAATGATATTTTTTAATATAATTTTGTTTAATTTTAAGGATTCATTATTTTCATATTCTTCCAAGCTTGACTATTTCTGCCTTCACACAAAGTCAGAAGTCGGAGAGTGAAGAAATTGGATTGGTTTTGATATTATAATATTATATTCTATAAATTATAATGTTATTATAATATTATATAAATATCGATAAATTTTATTCGAAATAAACTTAAATTATAAAGAAACAATATATTTTTCGTTTAAAAACTATTTATAATTAAAAATTATAATAGCTTTAAATTATATATAATTTTCTAATTTTGAAAATAAATAAGATATTTGATGAGTCCTATACAATATCTAGAGGCTTACATTACTTTCTTATCGTACAGTAGAACAGAAAAAAAATTCAAAACAATACATGCAATAAAGGTGCAATAATACAATAAAAGTGTGTCAAATAATGGCTGTTATCCGCCTAAACAGTCACAACATTACGGTTCAACATTTTTCCACTTTTGTATCATATTAGTTTTTATGAAAGTATATTTCTAAAATTTACATGCTAATCATGTGTTAAATGACAGAATTACGTAATTATTTTAACTATGTAAGAACTAATTTAATAACTTCACTTATTTCACTAATTTAATAATTTCACTTACCTAGAACCCTTTCGCAAGTAATACAGCAACTGCATATGCCATAGGCTGGTCTATAGCCAGGATTGCATTGGATTGTAAACCTGTTTATTGCGCACTGACTAATATCGCACTCAGCGGCTGAGCTAAGTTGCAAAATAGCAAGAACTAAGAAGAGGACCTGATAAATATACATGCTTGTCTTGTTGATGGCTTTGTCCTGTAAAAAAATATAACATATAATAGAAGGAAAAATATTATTATTTTAAGTAGGAAGCAATTTGTTCCAGTGAAGCAAAATTTGCTACAGATTTCATATTGACATTTTTAACTTAAAAAACCTTATTCTTCACTCTGAATGATGCCAAGAGTTTTTCAGTCTAATGTTTTTTTATCATTACAAAAGTTGAAAAGAAGCAACTGAAAAAATTAAAGTAAATTAAAGAAAAAAAAATAAATCTGATTCATGAATCTTACCGCTTGCATAAGTTTAATTTTTTTGGCAATATATGCATCTTCGAACAATTATTTTCATTAGAGCATTTAATTTTATCTATCCGAACACTTTTTTTGTAAAAATTTACTACTTTCATAAGAAATACAGGGTTTGTTATTATTAATAAATCAAGCTTGTGATGCGTGAACTGCCGAGCAATTGAAAAAATAACGTAAGTGTTTCAAGTGTGATTCCTTTTCTCCTTCTATGAATGCTAAGATAGTTATAGAAATAATGCTATGAACACTAAAATAGAATTTTAAAAAACTGATAAAGTAAAATTTATTTTGTATTTTCTTTTCTTTCTTTTTTTTTTTTTGCTGTATATAAACACAAAGAAGAAGACGAAAGTGAAATAAAACAGAAAATCTAAAAATGTGAAAGCGTAAAAGTTTTCATCAGTCAATTCCTGTCCTTTACGTGGCTATACCGCTAAAAAAGGCAGTTGAAAATGTGTTTCGGACAGTAGGCAGAAAACAAACTAACCAACGTGGAGTAAAAGTAAAGAATGCTTCAAAAATAGATATACTAATTTAAGAGTTAACAAAAATTCGCTAAGTAGAAAACAATTAAAAGAAATGCGTACACCTAAAATCGCACAAAATAATTATAAAAATATATTTGGTTGAAAAAAAAAAGAATTAAATTTTTTTTAAAAATCCGGAAAATAAAAGATATAATCTTTTTACTAGCCCACATGATTATATTCGTAAAAAAGTGTGAAAAGATTATATCTTTTATTATGAAAAAGATTATATCTGATAAAACAATGAAAAATTTCATTTTCCGGACTTTTTAAAAATATTTATACTTTTTTTTTCCCCAGTTGTTTGATATTTATTTTTCTCTTCCCTCCTCTTTTTCAAATGTCTGTAATTTTCCTTTACTTTATCTTCATTTTGAACTTATGTTATGCTCTCTGTTTACTTGCAGCTTATGCGCAATAAATTAAACTTATTGTTTTTCTTAATTTTCAGCGTGTTTTTTTGTATTTATTTTGCTATATATATATATA
>NC_092207.1:65499760-65506953 GCF_043381705.1 Parasteatoda tepidariorum
TCAGTTTCATTTGATACCAATGTACACGACGCTACCCAAACAGAGGAGAATTAATTGAAAATGAAATGACTTACATATTTTCTAAAAGACAAGAAAAAAATTGATTCAAATTAAGGGAAATAAATACTTCAAAATGCTAGATACTTAAAATGGTTTAAAGAATCAAAGGTAAACTAAATTTGAAATTCAAGCCATTTTTGTTTGGACTGACATGTATTATTTTGACAAGACGAGGGAAAAAAAACAATTCTTTTGAAACCGCAATGACAACAATTTTAAGCAAAGAGATTAACTTACCTTTGAAGTATATTAGTATCTTCAAATTTCTTTCTAAGGGAAATTTCAAATGGTCTATTTTTATAAACTGAGGTCAGATAGTATTGGTAGTTTATTATTTATATGTATTGGTAGTTTATTATTTACGATTTTTAAAATGTGATCAAACACACTTGTACAGAAATATACTACGCGATCAATCGGTAAGAAACTAAACCTTATAGCATGAATCTAATCAACTTAGGGCTTATACTGCTATAAATCATAAATAATTAAATCATGACTATTTTTGAAGGGTTCGGTCTGTATTATTTATCTGATAACTTGATCTTCGGTGCAATTAATCAATGTAACATTTTTCCTCACATTTTCTACTTAAATGTTTAAAATTGTAGTTACCTCTGACATTTTGGAAGAAAAAATTCCAAATCCTCTTGAACACAAAAAATTATGTTTTTGATACTCATTTTTAGTTTCAATTAAAAGGTATGCGAATTATATAGCATTTCTGAAATGTGTTTTTCAATTAATTTAAATTATCTATTAGTTTTTGAAATTTAGATCACATCATCCATAATATTAATTAAGGTGTTATCTTTTTTCCTGTTCACAGTTCCTACGTAAAATGACTTTGTATATTCGACAACAATAATACATCAGACAATTAACACGAATTTTATCCAAAGAAATATAGTATATTCAATGTCTGATTGTCAAGAGACAAGAAGCTTCCAATCACTGCTAAATAATTATTAACACTAAATGATTATTCACATTTTTCCAAGTGATTATTTTTTGCTACTAATTGATTATTAATTCGTTACCTACTAATTTACATGCACAGATATGTTTTCAAGGTTAATTTCCCCTATCAAATTTTGTATCTAAAAGTAAAGTAATACCTGTCAAAGTGGTCCGATGTGTGAATGTACCAATATACAATCCATAACAAAAAAATCGATGCACCAAGAGCGCACTAAGACGCTCAAAATTGACGCTCGATCAGGCGGGAATGATGCCGACTGGGGACGTATATTCTTTAGCGACGAATCTCGCTTCCAACTAAGTCCTGACGATCATCGAAGACGTGTATGGAGGTGCACAAGGCAGAGGGGGGATCCTGCCTTCACTATTGCACGCCACACCAGCCCTAAACCAGGCATTATGGTCTGGGATGCCATTTCCTTTGATAGCCGGACCCCTTTGGTCGTCATTAGAGGTACACTTACTGCACAGCGGTACGTCGACGACATTCTAAGACCTGTTTTGCTACCGTTCCTTTTGCAACTCCCTGGGCTTGTTTTTCAGCAGGACAATGCCAGACCATATACGGCACGTGTTGCTATGAACTGTCTGCAAGCTTGTCAAACTCTTCCTTGGCCTGCCAGATCACCAGATCTCTCTCCCATCGAGCATGTCTGTGATATGATGTGAAGGCGATTGCATCGGGCACGGAATGTTGATGACCTCGTTCGACAATTTTATCGAATTTGGCAGGAAATACCACAAGAGACCATCCGGGAGCTCTATCGATCTATGCCATGCCGTGTGGCAGCTTGTATCCAAGTTAGAGGCGGGTCAACACCTTATTGAACTTGTTACTGTAACTCTGCAATCCACCGACTAGATGGCTGGACGCAGTTGAGAGGGACCTAAGGATAATAGGAAGGCCATGACACAGAATAGATCAAGATGGCAAAAGCTTATTGGAACGGTCTTGACCTATCATAGTCTGTAGTGCCCAAAAAGAAGATTACACCTTCATTATTGCGTCTGAAAGAAACCATGTACATCCTTGATGAATATGAATACTTATTTTTTTTATATTCCTGGACAAGTAAGAACTATTGAAAAAACAACGAATAGTTATATCCATATAAACCAAAATATCACATGACGAACAAGGCAAGTTTTCGTTTTGAAATAACATGAAATTAAAAAAAATATATATATTTGAATAGTTATCGTTATTTATGTGAGTTTAAAAATGGCCAACTTAATTGCAATTCTGGGAAAATATATTGTTCTCAGTATGGAACCACGCCTAGACTACGAGAAAAAGTGGGACTGTAGACAATTTTTTTAACCTCACTAAAACTTGCGGATGAAGTTTTTTTCGTTAAACAAGAGATAAAACTGGTTTCGTTAAACTGGTTTCGTTTCGTTTTTTCGCCCACACATAATTAAGATAATACATCTAAACAAGAAAAAATTTCACCTATTTTCTGCGTCACTTCTTCATCATGGCATTCATCTTTTGAACCGTAAAAAGGAAACAAAACACTCAATATTTGGGTGAAAAAGAATAAAGAATCCCATATTTCAGAATAATATTCATGTGAATGTGTGTGGAGACGACAGCATATAGAATTTAAACGAAGAACTGTCAATTACGACAATCGGACAAAAATATTCGTACACGAGATGCCAAGGAATTAATCTACACGATATGAAATCCGCAGTTGGTTCGCTATTTTTTAGAACTGTTGTGATTGAATTGTTCTCAATGCTTGGATAATTTTCAAGCAATCTTTTTGTCATCTATATTACGTATTATGAGTTCATTCTTGTGTTTGTTGAAGAACTATGAAGTAGCGTTTTGCTAGTCAGATAGCACTTAATGCATAGAATTTAGCTTCTCAAAAGAAAAAATCCATTTAACATTGTATTGTATTAATGAAACATGCTGATAGCTATGAGGTACGTTGGAAACCAAAATGTCAGTATTTTATTATCACTTTCACGTATCACGCATACACCGAAGAGCCATTACATTATGACCATACTGCTGATAGCATGTAGGACCACCTTTAGCCCTCAAAACTGCTAGCACCCGCCGTGGCATTGATTCCAGAAGGTGCTGATAGGTAGTCTGAGGTATCTGATAACAAGCACTCACCAACTGGTCCCGCAATTCCCTCACATTGCGAGGGGGTAGCGTGGCAGCACGAATTTGGTTTTCCAAGTAGGACCACAAATGCTCTATTGGATTAAGGTCGTGTGAATTTGGGGGCCAAAACATGACTTGAAAGTCACTGGAATATTCTTCGACGATTCGACCCTTGTGGCATGGTGCATTATCCTGTTGGTAAACACCAACCCCCGAAAAAAAAACTGTTGCCATGAATGGGTGAACCTGGTCTGCAACTGTATTCAAGTAGCTTACAGACGTCAGGGATTGTTCTATGAGGATTATGATCCTAATGTGCTCCATGAAAACATTGTTCCTGGGCGAGAAACCATGAAAACCTGGGTGAGCCCATTGTTATAGATGGAGGGTGGTCATAGTGTAATAGCTCTTCGGTATATATTCAATGCCTACGATAATGCTTAACTAGATATGAACTTCTTCCTTTTAAAACATGTATGCTATTATGTTTTGCTTATATTCGTGTCTAAAAGTTTATTTAATAAAAATAATTTCAAAAAATTCTTTAAAATCCCTTATAATATTTTAAACAATGTCCTTCAATTAAAAAATCCTTTACAATGGAATAACATCAAATTTTCATGAGGGTCACATTAACCCCAAATGGTGTTATTAGGGTTAGCCCAAAATCCGGCTGTTCTTGGGGTAAGGAAAAAGAAAATCTAATTTTTTTCAGAACAAGGCAAAATGTGATTTGTGGTGAATTTTTAAAAATCTTTTTCCCTATTCCTAGTTAAATCAGTTTCATTTGAAAGAATGAGTGTTATATTTTCCTGAAAAGGTTCATATATGCCTAACAAATATTAATATAATCTTTCTGAAAAAAAAGTATTTTGTCCGAAACATTCGAATTTTAACAATTATAAACTTTTTGTTTGAAACTTGTGGATTTTCGCATTAGGTTACTTTTACAGATTTTCTAATCAGATTACTCTTCTAACATAATGGATAAAAAAACATTATTATCCAACTCTGGGGATAATAACTACGATGTTTACGTTAAAGAGTTTTAATTTTTTAACTTCTTAATTGCAGAATTTTGCTAACAGCAATCATCAGATATGAGGCTTTTATGAGCATTCAACATGGTAAATGTCTGGAGGAGAAAAAAAATTTGTGCGCAGACCCAGCTGAAGAATTAAATTACCAAATACCATCCTCTGTAAAAATTGAATATTCAAATATCACGAAACTTTCTTTGTTTTTGACGTAATCATTCCCTAGTATACGCAACAAGAGAACGTTTTGCCTAAGTGACGAAATAGCTATTACTTCCTCTTCGAAGAAACAAATTTCATCAAAATATTAATATATCTCCATTCAGTTTTCTTATCGAAAAGAAAAAGACTTCATTTTGCTTAATGTACTAACGTTTCTAATAAACACTTTATCCTATCGCCTTTTTATACTAGCCAGACGCTTTACTACATCCTCGACCGGAAACAATCAATAACTAGCAGTATTTTCGATGTTGTGAATGGCAACAAGCTGTTTCCAATATTTAAACTCTATGCATTATATTAGAAATGTTTTCGTTTTGTTCTTGGATTCTCTTTTCAAATTTCATACTAACATACATAACATAACTAATTTCATACATAAGAACTCTGGAGATCTGTCGGTACTCTGCCATTTTAGCTTGAATAATAGTTTCGTATTCAATTACTCCGAGGTCACTGATTAAAAAGGGCAGAATAGTAGGAATTTTAATTCTATTGAAGGAATGGAAGAAATATTGTGATATCAATGCTGGATTCGAACACCTGTTTAGCCGATCTTGAGATTGACCGATTAGCCCTCTCTGTTAAAGTATGTACAAAACATCTATTAAACAAATTGGCTATATCGGATGAGATTAGTTGACTCGGATATTTTGGATGAATATTGTTATATAACGGTTAAGTAAATCTCCATTAAACAATTTTTACCGATAATTTTATAACAGTGAAGATGAATAGACGTAGATATGGTTACTCAGATATAGTTTTATTTAATTATAATTTAAACATAACAACTTTTCGCAATTTTCATAAAAAAAATTTTATTTCCATTTTCAATAAAATTGAAACTTAATTATTGCTTTCTATAAATCACCATTAAATGTGTGTGCTAAAGAGATTAGACATCAACACAAAACACACGAGGAAAGTAAATTCTTACAGTCGGCTTACAATTTTAAACATTTACTATTTGTTCATTACTTTGATTGCATATTTTAATTGATTACATTTTTGCATAAAATTTATTATAATAATTAATAAATTTCTTTTGCCTTTTAATAATTTTAAAATATATTTATCATAATATGTTGTACAATAAGGTGAATTTACAGTAATATTTTATTATAAATAAACACCACTTTTAATTTCAAATATTTTCATTTTGAATGATTGTTTAAACTAAAAACGTAGTACCATCAGAGAATATTATTAAGCACGGAAGATAAGTAAATATTACAAATAAATGATTAATTCATTTGAATAAGGGCTAAAGAAAAACCTTTAAAGGCCATCTTTATAACACAGGGTAATCTTATGCTGATTATAACCAAAGGCTTATGGTTCATTAAAGTTAATTTAATGAAGTTAAGGTTACATAAAACTTTGACGATATCCTAGTTCGGGAAACGGTTCAAGCTTTAATCTATTTTTAATGAGAGTGAAAGGCAAGAAAAGAAAAAACAAGGAGGTTTTGAAACATTAATTTAATTCAACCAACGGAAGAATAATTTTAAATTTGTAGGATTCTAAGAAATCCAAATCAAATAGAAACAATGTAGATTAATCAACCGTTTCTTGGTTCACATTTGTTGGTAGACGAATTGCAATATAGACCTTGTCCACATTGGGGATAGCTAAAATTTTCATAGGTTACTCCGTATATCGTATTTTCACTTTGAGGTGGTCTTGCTCCTTGGCAACTTTGCCCTGGACCTAAAAAAAAAGGCATTAATGTAATTGATAAAAAAGTTCAACTAGGCACAAAAATTATTAAAGAAAATATGATAGATTTTATGTTTGAAAAATATTTTTTTTTTTTATATTTTTCAATATTTAAAAAAAAATACACAGTTTGAATGATAACATATGCTGGGGGTGAACAAAATAAAGGAGACGCTTCCACACTGAAGCATTTTTTCGTATTTTTCAAAAATTACTTAAGGAATTACTTCATAAGTTGCTAGATCGTAAGCTTTCTCATATACATCAATGAAGTTTAATTTTTTTAAGGGTTTAAGAGACGAGCAATAAATTACTAATGAAAAAATGTAGCAAAAGATTTGTAACTCATAATAATAATTTTGGTAATAATAATTCATATGAAACTAATATTTTTTTCTTATGTTTTTTTTTACTATAACTTTAAAAATATTCAGTTAAATTAAACAAAACTTTTAGAGCAATTTAAAATGATTACAAAATTTCTGCTTTGAAATTGGAAAAATAATCGTTGAAAACGGTGCAATATGTAAGTAGTAAAAAAAGTCCCCTCATACTGCGCATACGCGAAAAAAGTATAATTTTTTTTACAATTTTGTAGTGAATCCTATTTGGAAACAAATAAGGAAAGGCGAATTTGAGTATCTGAAATCGAGACGAATTTGAGTAAAGAACAGCTTAAAAATCAAAAAGTTCCAAGCAATTTTCGAAGTAGTTTTCGTTTTTTTTAAGAGAAAGATAAAACATTTTGTTTCATTAGATAAAATTAAATAAGTAATGATAATATCTTACAATAAACTTTCATACTTTGAAATATAATTGCATAAGAAAAGAAAAACAGACATGCGAAAGAAAAAATATTTCTTTTTGGGATGATCCCCAGTGTTGCGGTTTTCATTTTTAATGAAAATTGTTTAATACTACAAAATTAATTTTGAAGAAAACCTCTCATCATCTTCAGCTTTCTCTTAAAAAAACAAAAACTGCAGTTGAATCTTTTTTTAATATTTCAGGCATTCTAAGCAGAATTTTTTTGCCATAATTACGAC
>NC_092207.1:65507590-65516307 GCF_043381705.1 Parasteatoda tepidariorum
ATATATATATATATTTCTCAAACTTTAAGGCAATAGCTTTAAAATTAATTTTAAAATGTTCCTTTTAAGCCGGGTTAAATTTTGTGTCATTACTGCTTACAGTAGCCAAAAAAAATTATACGTTATGCATTTATTGCTTCATTTTTTGACTTACGTATTTATAAAAACGCTGTTTTTCGTTTGCAATTTACTGTCGGCCCCTTATTCTCGAACAGCTTTAATTTTATTGATGAGTATAGGAAATCGCATAATATTCTAATATTAACACTATTAAATTTATAAAATGAATCAGCTTACCTAAAACTTTTTCACATTTAATGCAGCAAGTGCATGTTTCATAGACTGGTTTATAGCCTTGTTTACAATTGATTGAAAAGCCGTTGTCTCCACACTGATTAGTAGCGCACTCAGCTGCTGAGCCAATATGTAAAATAGCAAGAACCAAGACAATAATCTGATACATATACATGCTTGTCTTAAAGATGGTGTCAACCTGTAAAAAAACACAGTACATAACGGAATGGGAAAAAATTAGATAAAGTAGAGAAAATTATGCTCCAGGGAAGCGGAAACTTTACTATAGGTTTCGATCCTAAATCATAATATTCCTCATTGACTAATAGAGTACTCCACTGATGAGCTAAATTGTGAAATAGCAAGAACCAAGAAAATAGCCAGGTTCAGATACATATTTGCCTTAAAGATAATTTCGAACAATAGAAAAAAATAATATATAAAGAAATGAAAGAGAAATAATAAATTAAGTAGGGAAAATAATGTTCTAGTGAAGAGATGCTTTGCTAAATGTTTCGACAATGACATTTTTAACCTTAGAAAACACATTCTTCACTCTAAATCAGGTCAAGCATTTTTAAGTTAAATATTTTTTTATCATTTAAATGTTCAAAATAAACAAATGAAGAAAGTAAAACAAAATGAAATAAAAAAAAGAAAATCTAATAAAAAAATATTTTTACTTGAAATATTAAATATTTTTTAACAATTTGCGCTTTTTTGAACTATCTTTTCGCTAGTGAATTTTATTTAAATGACAAAAACACATTTGTTTAAAAAAATTTACCATTTTCATCAAACAGTACAGGTCAAGTCAAATATTACCTATGCAACAAAGATGTAATATGCATGGATCAAAGTGCGAAATTTCTTTACTGAGTACAAGCCAGACTAAAATTTTTTTTTGCCTATTTTATGTAAGATATAATGAAAAGTCTACATTGCCATCAGATGCACTAAGAAAATTGGTGACCAAAATTATCAGAAAATAAAATTTAAAGAAGAAATAGGTCTATTACTACAAAAACTACCAATATTAGTTTATTAATACTAATATAAGTATACAGAGGTCCACTGAACTTATTTTTTTCTTAAAACTTAGTGTGAACTCAATTTTCGAAAAAATAACAAATCAAATTTGTCTAATATTTTTAAATAGAGAACATATCATAGTGCTGGCATAAACTGGATGGTAGGGCATCTGATCCATGTCCGAGAGGTCGTGAATTCGATACCCGCCTACCGAAGACTCATCGGCCATAGAATGGTGACTGGTGCACGCTAAATCTATCAGGGCAACTAAGTTCTCCAAGTTCCATAACGAATGAATACCTCTGGGGCTTCTGGATCGAAGATTGATCGTGCTCTGTGGATGGATCTGTGGATCATGTGTGAGTGCGTCTATCCAGTAAAAATGGATGAGGTGTATGCATGTTGTTTCCAGTATATTCTCAGGGATGCTTCCTCGACCATCACCAATAGCCGACTGTGTAGCTTCAGGGGGGTGTAAATTAAATGTACTGATACAAGTGCCAGACAACATATCCGGTATATATATAAGATAGATAGAAGATAGATATTTAAAAAAAATAAAATTTTTATTGGAAATTCTTGAAACCCCTTTAATGAAAAGAAATACTAGTTGAAAAAATCCCTCAATATTATAGTATCATTTAGAAATAGTACAAAGTAATGTAACTATGTAGTAATGCAACAAATTTCTCTGTGAATTTATTATTTACCTTAATTCAGATTTAAAATTAACAGATCACAACACAAGCAATGAAAAACTAATTATAAATAACCCTGTAGATATTTGCTAAAAGATAAGAAAGAATTTGATTAAAATTAAGAAATTTAAGTGTTTCGAAATGCTGTAGACTTAGAAGGGTATTAAAAATTCAGAGGCAGACTAGAAATTTGAAATTAATAATTCCTAGCCATTTTCTTCTGGTCTGACATCCATTAATTGGATAAGACGGGAGAAAATAAACAATGATTTTTAGTATACAGTGACAGCAATTTTAAGTAAAGTAGCTAACTTACCTTTCAGGTATATTTGAATCTTCAAATTTCTTTGTAACGGAAACTTAAAAGTTACTCACTATTTATACTAAAGGTCAGACGGAAATACACGTACTGATAATATGCTATTAACGATATCTGAAATTTGCTCAAACACACTTATTCAGAAATTAATTTCCATTGTATTTTTGTGCATGATCACCAGGTAGGAAAAAGCCATATAGCATGAATCTAATCAATTTGGGGCTTAATACTGCTATAAATCATAAATAGATAAATCATAACTGCTTTTTTTTCGTTTGGTCAATAATGAATGTGAGATAAGGCATGAAACATTTTTTTATTCATATCTAAATCTTTCTTCCAATTCTTGACATTCACAAAAATAAATCAATGTAAAATTTTTACTATGCATTTGTGATAATTATAATTATTGATGATATGATAATTATAATATGATAATTATATTATTATGATAATTATATTAATATTATTATGATATGATAATTATAATAATTATAATAATTTCTAAAATTGTAGTTTCCTCAGATATTTTAGAAATCCTGAACCAAATCCTCTTAACCACAAATAATTATGTTTATGTGACGGATTCCGTGTTGGATTTAATAGGCATACCGATTAGATAGCAATTTTTAAAAGGTGCCAAAAAAAATTAAATTACATTTAGTATTTGAAATTTCGATCATTGCAAGGATAAAGGTAATTAAAATGCAACCTTTTTCTTGATCACAATACATTTATTAATTGACTTTGAATAAAAAACTGTAATATTAAATCTGACAATTATCAAGAATTTGACTTAAGAAATGTAGTTTATTTTATGCATGAGTGTTAGAGATAAAGGTTTTCTACTCGTTAGTAATTAATTATTCACTCGCAATTAAATAATTATTCACATTTAGCCACATAATGAATTTTTTGTTACTAAATGATTATTAATTCCTTACTAAATAATTCACATGATAGGTCTTATGAAACTCAACGCACAGAGTTGTATTCAAAGTTAATTTCCCGATCAAATTTGTAAAAATGTCTAAATAAAGTAAGATTCGATAGTTGTGGTACGAAAAGTAAATGTACTATGGTATTATTTAATCCATTTCTTTAAAAATATTTAGTAAACAAGGTGTATTGAAATCACCATAGATACTTTCATAATTATCTTCAAAAAGGAAGTAAAAAAAAGCAAATTCTTTTGGTGTCGCATTTTAATATCTACGGAAAAACAAAAACGCTATCAAAATCAGATGAATAGCTACTGATGGAGCCGAAACCAGTTTCATTGTCTGAGGAAATATAGAGAAGTTGCCAGGTGAGTATTATGCATTCTTCGAAGTATCACCAGCCAATCAGTTGTTTTTTTTTCTTCCTGCTTTTTTGTGAGTTGAAATACATTTCATCATTATCATCATCATAGTTGGCAAGACACCCCAATCTGAGCCAATGTCTTCCTCTGAAGATTTCTATATGACGACATCTGATTTACTTTGATCTCCTTTTCTTTTCATCAATTGCGATAAAATCAGACTCCACTGAGTCAGCCCATCTTAACCGCGGCCTTCTCCGCTTTCTCCTTCCAGTGGGTCTAAAAAGCAATACTTTTTTATTGTATTGTCATCACTCATTCGAATCACGTGGGAAATACATTTCTATCAATGTATTACAATACAATTCAAAATTTTTCAAATTTCGATCATTTTCTAATAAATTTAATTTATTTCTTATAAAGTTGGTAAATTTGAAAAATAAGTCTTTCGACCATAAATATTGAATTACGAATTAACGAACGAATTACGAGCTACAATGTACGATTTCTTTACTTCACTTCACAAGGATTCAAAAAAGGCGAGCGTAATTGAACAAATTGCATGTAATATTTAATCAATTGTTGCGATAATTATGTACTTTTCCAACTATCACCAGGCAATCAAACTGTTCCTATCCTTTTAAAAACTACAAATTTTTCAAATGTCGATAAATTTTTGCTTCTATCTCACATAAATATTCATTTACGAATCAACTAATCTAAGCTACATAGTACGACTTTTTCACATCACTTTTAACAAGAATTCTAAAAAGCGAGGGGTATGGAACACCCTATGTAACTATGTTTTAGCAATTGTTGCGATTATTATGTACTCTTCCAAGCATTACCTAGCAATCAAATGGTTCTTATCCTTTTTGGTGAAGTGAAATACTACTAATTTTACCAATATCAATACATTTCTGTTTCTTTCTCTCATAAATATTGAATCAAAACTATGCAATGTACGGTTTCTTTATTGCAATTTCTACAAGGATTCTAAAAAGGCAATGATTGTGTATCACATTGCATGTAACTATGTTTTTCTTTGAGATTTGAAATACTTAGTGCTAATTCTTCAAGTTTTGATAAATTTCTGTTTCTTTCTCACATTATTGAATTGCGAATCTATGAATCTACGCTTCAGTATGTGATTTCTTCACTTTTTAGAATGATTCTGAAAGTGCGTGGAACTAAATTAATTAAATTATGAAAAATTTGGTTTAAGAAAAAGCTATAGAAATTAAGTTGAATATTCGACCCTTCAATAAAAAATTTTAAAATAAAATAAAGTTACAATCGTAGAATTTGCTTCAATTCTTAATTATGTATATGAATTTGTTAAAAATATTGAAATTTACGTGCAAAAAGAGAAAATGAAACAAAATATGAAAAAACCGCGAATTTTAAATTAAATTTATTGAATTTTATATGTAATTAAACTTCAACAATAACAGACAATTGGTGTACACTTGTGTGAACTAGCAAATTCTAAATCAATTGATAAATAGGAAAGCATCATGTCATGTTAAGGGTAGAAAGACTGGATAGAAAGCATCATGTCATGTAATATATTCCTTTTATATAATTTCCCCCTTTTTATACTTATCTGAAACGAATTTATTCACGAATTCAATTTGTCATATTCCATTTGTCATATTCCTAAGATAATACTTTCAAATGAATCATGGTGTGTACTGTCATGCTAAAATATGCATAGCATATTTCTTAACGTTTAAAAACTAAAAAAGTATTCTCCAAAATATCGCCATACAAATGGTCAACCTATTTCGAAAGTTTTATTTCCATAGTCTAGTTTTCATCCAAATTTCAACAATTTAGTTAGTAATTTCCCATAAGGTTTCAAATTTTCGTCATACATTCGAGACTTCACGTTTCGTTAAAAATCACCTGATTTCTTGATGAAATGATCATCAAAAGTAACGAAATACACCTCAAGGATTGCTGAATCATCAAAAGCGAGAGTTTTATTTCTGAGAGTGTGTAAACCTGCTAATAAATTTATAAAAATTATATTATTCTATAGCGCTATTGAAACCTTATTTTTTACAATCATATGTCAAATTTGTTTCAGAAGACTTTCGTGGCTATTTTTGTGCTTACTTATTGATGGAGTCTTGAAATCCTATTCGAAATCATGTGATAGGCACACATTTATTTTAATTACTTTTTTGAAACACGAGAATCATTTGAAACTGTATTGATAAAAAGTTCTGGTAAAAAAATAGAAAAAAATTAAAATGTATGTTATAAAACTAAAATATACGATTTATAAAACTTTCTTTTGCTAATTTTTCCTATCATATAATAACAGTTTAGCGGAACTTTTGTATATGAAAAAGTATATTTCATTTTACCACATATTTAGTAAGCAATACAAAATAATTAAAAAGTAAATTTAACCGAATAAATGGCTTTTATGTCATCATGCTCTAAGCTATCATGTTAAAAATACTGAATTGTACCTCAGTTACCAAATTTTATCACTGATTATAAAACAATATTTTAAAAGTTAATTTTCCCAAAATCATTAGTTAATTTTACCAATGCACTTCAGTAAAAATTATCTTAATTTTTTATGTTTCCATTGAGTCAGAGAAGCAGTGAATTTTACCATACAGTAATTTTGAACATATATTTTTCTCAGTGTGGTTTAATAAGAAAAATTGAAAGCCAAATTTAAAAAAATAAATTTAAAATATTTGACATGTCTGAAAATAGTCTATAGGGTGGGCAATTTATTTTCTTATTATTGTTGTCATTATTTTGTACAACTTTACACTCATTTTTAAATTGCTTCATATAAATGATACCATTAACGAAACAGGAATTTTCTTGTTTGGGAAAATACTGAAAACACAGTGGCGATATAAATATTTTCATAATTAACTTTAAATTGATTTCATTTTTTTTTCAATTTTTGGAATAGAATATAGTTTTTTGGTAACAAATTTGAGTTTAAAAATTTGTTTAATAAATCAAACTTTTTTAATTTTGTTTCAGATATTTCCTTTTAAATTTCGTATTAACATCAATTCATTAAGTTTAATTTTATTTTTACTCTCCTTTTTTAGAAAAATGTGTGAAATCAAAATCGTTTATTAATTTCTTTTAACCTACGTTTATAAAAAACATAGCAATTGTAATTGATTTATCGTGCTATTTAAATTAATAAAATGAAGTAGTACATTATTTTAAAGAAAGGAAACAACAAGACTTTTTGAAATATTAATTTAATTTGATCAAGGAATGGATAATTTTAAATTTATATATAATCGAATTAAATTGAAGCAGTTTTTTGCAAAATTATGGACCTTAAGCCCAACTATGAAATAAATTCAATTGTTTATTATGTGGATCTCTTTAAAAATATCGAAATTTTTTCATATTTATCTGAAATTATTTCATATTATTATTCACGAATTCAATTTGTCATATTCCTAAGATACTAACTTTTATATAGCCATGAAGTGTACTAAAAATAATACTATTTAATAATTTCGTGATCTTTCAGAATTTTGCTTGCTTCTCTTTATTTCTTTTTTCTTTTCTTTCAATCTGTTCCATGATTGATAGACTTTATCAGCAGGGAAAATAAAAATCTGTATTAATCTTTTCCCTACGTTGCATGATAGCAGCTTCTATTTTGACTCGTGGCAGTTGTACTAGCCGTAAACATAGAGTTAGTAATTTACTATTTATGTATGAAAACATTTATGTATTAATTAAAAATAAAAATAAAATTTATCCATATTTATTCCTGCTATTCAAGCACATAAATATTGAGTTCAAAATTAAGATAATTTTCAAATTTCGTCAATAACTCCACATCCAAAATTAATTTTGGTATGTACGGAGCTAAAAAAAATATGTAAGCAGAGTACCCCGAATAACTTTTGATCTAATGATTAGATCTTCATGTACTTAGACTCAATCTTAATGGTTTGTTAGGGTGACTTCAAATATGCTTATTAATTAGTGCAGAGGCTATTTTAAGTTACGAAATCAGAAACAAAAATATACTATTTCTGAATAAACATACCGTCTTTTCGACGAACTCGGAGTTCTGACCCTCAAAATATAGCGGTACCCGAAATCTGGAAATTTAAGTCCTCCCAATGTGTTCAGGAGAGCGGTACAAAGTTTGGAGACCCTAATGTTATTTTTGCTTTTTGTATATTTCACCATATCTCGAAAACTTTCTAAGCGAATCTAAAACTTCTTGCTCACAATTATAAAACCAGTTTTTCAAAAATAATTTCGAGTAAAAAATAACGTTCAGTTAATATTTAATATTTTTATCAATTTATTTAATAATAGTCAAAAAAGTTTTGAATTGTTGGGTATAAAATTTTTACATAATTTTTACATTACGTAACGTTTTAACATTTTTACATTACGTAATTTTACAAGGCAAAATACAAAATTTTAACGAAATCGGTCTATCGGTCGTCCTATCTTCCTCGATGTGAGAAACCTTTATTAATATGAAATATTACCACCAAAATTTCGAGAAAACTTTCTGTATTTAAACCTAAGCTTGTTGTTTTCACAGAAAAAATACTAATAATTTTTATTTTTAATGTCACCCTGATCCTTACAGATGTTTCGCGAATATACCAAAATGAATTCATGCGAATTTATGAATTATATAATTAATGAAAAATCATGAATTATATATAATCACGAATTACTTGTAATATTGAATTATATAAAAGGACGGATTTCAGGAAAAGTAAAAATCTTCTAACAAGTCACTTTATAATATTTCTTAGTCTATAAAACCTTTCCATCTCCATTATTCTAAGCCAAACCTTTTTTCTTGTTTTAAGCTATTTAAAGCCTTTTAAGTTGATGCATTACAAGGAAGATGCCCGAAAAGTCATTCGCCAATCAGTTTTAGTTAAACAATAATTAGTTTTTACGTTTAAAAATCGTGTATAAATTCATTTTGACATTTATGCTAATGTTTAACAAATAAAAGTGGATTTTATGATGATTTCTGATTTAGTATACTGATTTACAATTTCATATCCATTTTTTGTCATATATA
>NC_092207.1:65516455-65519973 GCF_043381705.1 Parasteatoda tepidariorum
TATATGTATATATAATATAAATTAATTAAATTAAAAGAGTGTTTTACAAGCGGTCTTAAAAAAGGTGTTAAGCAATAGTTTCCGTTTATCGTATCTAAGTTTCGAGGTAGCTAAGTTGAGCTCTTATTGAATTACACCTTCATTATTGCATCTGAAAGAAACCACCATGTACGTCATTGATGAATATAAATACTTATTTTTGTCATATACCTGGACAAGTAAGAACTGTTGAAAAAACAACGAATAGTTTTGCCAGTTAAACCAAAATATCGCATGACGAGCAAGGTAAATTTTTGTTCACAAATAAAATAAAATTTTAAAAAATTTTTATTGAATAGTTATCTTTATTTGTGCGAGTTTAAAAATAGCCAACTGAATTACAATTCTGGGATACTATTTTTTTGTTTCAAATATGGAATCACGCCTAGACTACGAGCGGAAGGTCGACTGTAGATATTGTTTTTCACCTCACTGAAACATGCGGATGAAGTGTTTTTCATTAAAAGGAGTACACACATAAATAGGATAATACATCTGAACAAGAAAAAAATTCACCATTTTCAGTGTCACTTCATCATCATGGCATTCATCTTTTGAATCGAAAATGGAAACAAAACACTCAATATTTGGGTGAAAAAGAATAAAGAATCCCATATTTCAGAACAATATTCATGTGAATGTGTGTGGAGATGACAGCATAAAATTGAAACCAAGCATTGTCACTTTCTACAATCAGTATAACATGAAATACCGATTATATTTTATTAGATAAAAATATTACAATCGGACAAAAATATTTGTACATGAAATGTTAAGGTATTAACCTACACGATACGAAACTCGTAACTGGTTCGCTATTTTTAACTCAAATGGCAGTTTTAGTGTAAGCCCAAAATCCGACTGTTCTAGTGTTAAGTAAAAAGAAAGTCTAATTTTGTTCAAAACTGGGTAATAAGAGATTAGTGGTGTGCTGCTCGTGAATTTTTTTTTAAAAAAATCCTTTTTCTCAATCCTAGTTTATTCTAGTTTCATTCGAAAGAAAGAGTGTTATATTTTCCAGAAAATATTCATATTTTTCTACCAAATATTAATATAATCTTTTAGAAAAGAAATTATTTTGTAAGTTTTGTATAAAGTTTTTGTTTGAAACTTGTGAATTTTTGCTTCAGGTTACTTTTACCGATTTTCTAATCAGATTACTTTTTTTAACATTCTGCAAAAATAGTCATATCCTACTCGTGGGATAATAAATACAATGCTTCCGTTAAAGAGTTTTGATATTTTAATTTTTTTCTTAACTTCAGAATGTTACTAACAGCAATTATCAGATACGCGGCTTCTATGCTTGCACTACTCATCAGTGCGTATATCCAGTTGAAGAGTTTTAATACTAAATATCATGCTCTGAAAAATTGAATATTCAAATATCACGAAACTTTCTTTGTTTTTGACATAACCATTACGCAACAAGCGAAAGTTTCATGTAAGTGGCGAAATAGTTATAACTTCCTCTTCGAAGAAACAAATTTCATCAAAATCGAAATATTTCTCCATTCTATTTTTTTCGAACAGAAAAATACTTCATGGTGCCTAATGTACAAACTTTTCTAATAAACACTTTAGCCTATCACTTTTATATTCTAGCCAGACGCTCTACTACATCCTTGATAGGAAAAAATCAATAACTAGTAGTATTTTCGATGTTGAGAATGGCAACAAGCTGTTTGCAATATGTAATCTCCACGCATTATCTTTGAAATGTTTTCGTTTTGTTTTTGGATTCTCCTTTCAAATTTCATATTAACATAAATTCATTAAATTTCCTTTTATTTTTCTTCTCTTTTCAAAAAATAAAGTGTGAATTAAAACTTGTTTAGCAATTTCTTTTCTTTTTAACATACGTTTTTAAAGCAAATTATTAAATGCATCGTGCTGAATTGAAGAAATGGATTATTTCAAGACTCTTCTTTCTATTTAGTTCAATTTTCTAGATGGCATGGAATGAATGGTGCGAAGCAAATTGCATATAAAGTTTTCTAGTTATACGCCTCCAGTATTCCTAAATGTTTTTTATTGTATTTCTGTATAGCTAATAACAATTAAGAGTCAAAATATTTATAATTCTATTACGCATGCGTTTTATTAAGAATTAAACAAAGTGACGGGTTAAGAAACTTATTATTGTCTTACACAAATGTATACTGCTGACAGCTCTACACTCTTAGAAATTCATTGGTTAAAATACTTAAATAGTAATTTATTTAACAGGTAATTTACCCTATTTAATTAAAACAGTCAAATCACCATATGAAAAGATGATATTCAAACTGTTAAGTTTGAATATCATCTTTTACTCTTACTGATTGTTGATCAGCTCTTACTGATTGTTTTTTCTATTTCGGTAAAATAACCAGAATTCTATGCTTGCCAACTACACCCACCTTTTAAAGCCATTTTGTTCGATGCAGCTGGATACATGCTGTATCTGAGACAAAGAATATATAAGTGAGAAGAAGACAACCTGCCTACTAGCAGAGGGTCCCTCCGTCCTTACCCCGTAAGTAACCCCATTCCCCTCTGCTCCCCAAAAAACACTTTTCTCTTAGTTTTAACCCACTCATATAAACAGCTAATGAAAAGTGACTTAAAACCCGTCTGCCTTTGCTCTTTACAAACTTATATGGTTTTAAAAAATTTTAACTTATTAAACAAGGAAAATATTTATTTGTGACGAATTCATTAAAAAATAATCATAATTTATTATTTTAACATAGGTGTATAATTTTAAATAGATATCGGGACTGTCACTTTAAAGATGGCGAAAAATTTGTTGTTAAACAAGTTTAGAGACGCTACGATGGATGGACAATGTGCGCATGCGTCGGCTCAAAAACCTTAGGCGCTTTTCTTGTCATACAAAAGGACCTAAATGGCCCCAGCTTCGTATGGAAAATGCTAGACTTCTTCTTACATTATATATTCTTTGGCTGAAAGAGCTAATTGGTCAACCACGTGATTAGTTGAACAGAGCTTCGAATCCTAGTGTTAAACGAAGAACTTATGAACGAAGAAATAAAATAATTTTGTTCTGTAAAATCAAAATTTACTGTAAAGCGATTTACTGGAATTTACTTACTTCAGAATTAGAGTCCTTTCTATCACATATTTATTAAAACTGCAAAATTGGAAAGCAAATTAAGCTTAATAAATGATTTTCTTCATTGCTTTTCGGTTTCCAAATTTTAACTGCATTTACAGGCAAAGAACATGGTAATAAAACCATATTTCGTAATATTTTACCGAAAGTCAGTACTGAAGCGCTTCGGTAGAATTTAGCATGCTTTGGTGTTCCCATAAAGTTAGAAACAGGGTTAAGTTTACTATATCCTGTAACTTTGACCATACTGTATCATCAGTGAACCGATGTTTAAATTTATTAAAATCTCCCCTTAAAATGAAACACATTCTTAGAATGCAAATTTATTTTTATCCGTTTCCATTTATGACTCCTCGCAATT
>NC_092207.1:65520473-65564468 GCF_043381705.1 Parasteatoda tepidariorum
TGCCATACCCTAGATACGCCACTGATCATATGGTGCCAGGAATCAGTTACAGCTTCAATAAGTTGTCTTTTATTGGATGGACGTTTTTTTCGTGCAAGAATTTTCAAACGTAGCCACAAATTTTTAATTGGATTAAGATCAGGGCTCTTTCCTGGCCATGGTAATATATCTATGTCTTTATTTTGAAACCATTTTTGCATACCTTTGCTTTGGGGCATGGAGCTGAATCCTGCTGAAAAAATAGATGGTGTAAATTGTGTGTTGTTGGGGAAGAGATCCTTGATGGAAGGTATCAATTTTTGTTTCAGAGCAGTTTCGATGTATTTTTTGGCATTCAAGATACTATCAATCACTTGAATTCGGCCCACACCATCTGCAGACATACATGCCCAAACCATGACATTTTTTGGGTTTTTTGTAGTTGTTTCAATGCAACCAGGATGAAGTGCTTCACCTACTCTACGTCTCACGTATTTTCTACCATCACTACCAAAGAGTGATATTTTACTCTCATCGCTCCAGATTACTTGCTTCAATTGATTTTCCTACCATTTAATGTGCTCTTTTGCCCACTTAACTCGTTTTTTTTGCGTTGCTTTTGATTTAAATATGGTATTTTCCTTGGAATTCTAGCTTGTAGTCCAAATCCTGATAACCTTCTTCTTATTGTTCTTGAACTTACTGCAATACCAGCTGCATTCATTTCACATCTAATAGCATCTGATGAAATTTTTCTATCTCGAAGGCATAGCCGTTTAATTTTTCTATCTGCAGTAGCACTTGCGCATTTTCTTCGGTCTGATTTGGCGTAATTTGGCACATAACGTAAACAGAACTTTCGTACACCAGAACAAGTCACTGAAACGCCAACTTGTCCTGCAATTTCAGCATAAGAGAGGCCATTTTCTCATAATATGACTATTCGGCTTCGTTTTGTAGATGTCCAATTAGTTCCTCTTGTTGATGACATTGTTTAAAATTAGTGTAATTAAATAAAGGACATTAAATATTCTTGCACAAAATTCTTGTACGAAAAAAACATCCATCCAATAAAAGACAACTTATTGAAGCAATAAACAAATTTCTGCATCTTTCTAACATAAATATTGATTTAAGAATCTTATGGATGATTTCTTGACTTCACTTTTTACATCAATTCTGAAAAGGTGAGGGCTATGGAACACCCTATGTAACTATATTCTATCAATTGTTGTGATTTTTATGTACTTTTCCAAGTATTACCAGGTAATCAAATTGTTCTTATCCTATTTATGAAATGAAATACTACCAATCTTTCCAATGTCGATAATTTCTGTTTCTTTCTAACGTAAATATTGAGTTAGAAATCTAAGCTATGCAATGCACGGTTTTTTTATTACAATTTCTACAAGGATTCTAAAAAGACAATGATTGTGGAACACCTTGCATGTAACTATGTTTTATCAATATTTGTGATTATTATTTACCCTTCCCAAAAAACACCAGACAACCAAATTTTTTATGCTCTTTGTGAATTGAATTTCTTAGTGCTAATTTTTCAAAGTTTGATTAAATTTCTGTTTCTTTCTGACATGAATATCGATTTACGATTCTACGAATCTGAGCTTCAATATGCAATTTCTTCACTTTTTAGAATGATTCTGAATGTGCCGGTAGCAACATGCATGGAACTAAATTAAAACAATTATGAAAATTTTATTTGAAGAAAAAGCTATAAAAATTAAATTGAAACTTCGACCTGACCATACAATAGTTTTAAAATGAAGTGAAGTTACAATCGTAGAATTTGCTTCAATTTTTAATGATGTGGATTAAATTCGTTAAAAATAATGAAATTTAGGTGCAAAAAGAGAAAATAAAAAAAATACGAAAAAAATTGCCAATTTCAAGATAATTTTTTTGAATTTTTAAGTAATTAAACTTTAATAACAGACAATTATTACACTTGTTACGCAAATATTGCAAAGTCCAAATTGATTGATAAATAGGAAAGCATCATGTCACGTTTAGATGAATATATATTTCTATCATATAATTCCTTTTATGTAATTCTCTTTTAATATCTCTCTTTTCTTATTTATCTGAAACGAATTTATTCACGAATTCGATTTGTCATATTCCTAAGATAATACTTGAGAATGAGTCATGATGTGTACTGTCATGCTAAAATATGCATAGCATATTTCCTAACATTTATAATCTAAATTATAATTTTATTTGATCCTTTTATCAGTAAATAAAAATCATTATTATAATCTGTAATCTTATTATACCACAACTTTGAATTGAGTGCAGAATAGAAGCCATTTTTTGAGTTTAACTCTACAACTGTCTAATACATTCGTAAAGAATTAAAAAACCGTTATATGGTTGCTATTGTTTCGATTTCATTAGAATTCACTATTATTTCTCTTTTTTTCGATCAAGACATTTTAATGCATAAGACTAAGAAAAAAAGGTTTGGCAATACATTTAATCACTTATTAGCCAATACATGGAATCCTTAACTTTTCTTGGCGAAAACCATTCGAATGTACACACAACACTCCATCTTCCGGGCTATTTTCTAACTTTATTATTTTGTTTACTTATAAGTACACAAAAATGAAAAAATACTCTTTACTTTGGAGCTCCGAAATTTAAGAAAAACAAAATTTTTATTATTTATCATATTTGATTCTTCATTAAACACTTTATGATGTTTAATACATAATTGCTGGCCTGTATCACTCTGGAATGAAATAGTGAACAATTGAAAATGCATCAAACGACATCTCTTCATCAAATAGTAGTTTCTTCAAACAAAAAATACTTCCATGATTTGTACTTATTTGGTACTTATTTTAAAACTTAGAGCATATTTTTGCTAACTTCTGTTTATTTCATTTCTTTCCTTAAGTAGAATTATATCATGAATACTATTGTTTACAGAAAAAAAATCTATATCATTAATTCCGTGAAAAGCATTTCTGTGAAAATAAAATTTATCCAGCTTTATTCTTCTATCAATTTAAAACGACGATTATTGCGAATATAGCGCATAAATATAGTGTTCACAATTAAGGGAATTTTCAAACACCGTTAATAACTCCATATCTAAATTTAAATTTGGTATGCAGATATGCAGACGTAATTAAAGCAAAACAGCTATTCAACAGTTTTAATGCACGCGCACACTGTTGGAAATTTGGCGGAAATATGGTTAAATAACTATTTTAATTGTTGTTTAACCATATTCAAACAAAACAGTTAAAAAAGCAGAGATAAGATGGTATTCAAACTCTTAACTGTGAGAAAAACCGTTCATTAACTGCTTTCGCCTAATACGATTAAACAACCAAAATTTTATCTCCCCAACTAGCAAAAATAAATCAGGACATTTGGGTACTTTCAACTTGAGAAGAAGTGAAGTGGTTAGATCTAACCNTTTGATTTCTTTTTACATTTTTCTTTTATTTCATGATTTTTTACAACATAAGGTTTTTTGCGATATCGACACATATAAAGAATAATTTTTATCTTAGGATAATTATTCTTTATTCAGAAATATCGCATTTATAGCAATGGATGTGTCTTGACAACGACTATTTGCTTTTACCATTCTTGTTTCTCTACCATTTAGTTTTTTATTTTATTCATGTTTTTCATGTTAATTTGTGTATATATATATATACCCATATATATATATATATTATATTCGAGAGGGCAAATCTACTTATGGAATGAGGTTTCAAAGTCCCGGAATTAATAGCAAAATATTTCCTTAATTACCTTCACCTCATGAATATTTTTAAACAAATATTTTTGAATATAAATTTTTTAATAAAGACTAATTAGAGAGCTAAACCTGTAATTTCTCGATGAGTCAAACCAAGATCATTAGACTGCGAAAAAAAAAAAATTCTCAAAAATACCACCATACAAACGATCAACCTATTTCGAAACTTTATTTTCGATGGTCTAGTCTTCATCCAAGTTTCATTATTCTAGTTAACAATTTCCCACAATGCACTATGATGAGGTCTCACATTGAGGAAACATTTTCGTCATATATTTCAAATTTCACGTAATTTCGTGACGTCACGTAATTTCTTGACGAAATGGTTTTCAAAACTAACAAAATACACTTCAAGGATTGCGAAATCGTCAAAAGTGAGAGTTTTATTTCTGAGAGTGTGTAAACCTGCTAAGAAAGTTATAAAAATTACGTTATGAGCAATATTATAAGCGCTATAGAAACCTTATTTTTTACAATCAAATGTTAAATTTGTTTTAAAAGACTTTCGTGCCTATTTTTGTGCCTACTTATTGATGGAGTCTTGAAATCCTATTTGAAGTTATATGATATAGGCACAATTTTATTTTAATTACTTTAATTTAATTACTTTATTGGAACACAAGAATCATTTTAAACTGCACGGATGGAAAACTCTGGTAAAAGAAAGGAAGAAAAACTTATGTATGTTAATAAAACTGAAATATACGGTTTATAGAGCTTTCATTTGTTAATTTTTCCTTTCATATAGTAATAATTCATCGGAAATTTTGTATTTAAAAAGTATATTTCATTTTACGACAAATTTAGTGAACAATACAAAATTAAAAAGTAAATTTAACCGAATAAATGGTTAATTTTACCAATGCACTTCAGTAAAAATTACCATGCTTTTTTATGTTTCCATTGAGTAAAAAATTGTTAAATTTACCATACTATAGTAATTTTGAACATATGTGGTTCAATGCGAAAAATTGAGTGACAAATTTTAAAAAAAAACGTTCATTTATATCGAGAAATCTGTATTTGAAATATTCGAAGTATCTGAAAATTGTCCTGGGTGGACAATTTATTATCTTAATATTATTTTTATTATTTTGTACAGTTTTACACTCATTTTTAAATTGTTTCACATAAATGATTCAATGTTATTAACGAATTAACGAAACATGAATTTTCCAGTTTGGTAAAATACTGAAAACACAGTGGAGATATAAATATTTTCATAATTAACTTCAAATTGATGTTTTTTTTTTTTTTGAAATAAAATATAGTTTTTTTGGTAACGCAATTAAGTTTCAAACTTTGCTCAATAAATCAAAATTTTTTTATTTTGTTTTCAGATGTTTCCTCGTAAATAAACATCAATTCATTAACTTTTAATTTTATTTTTACTCTCCTTTCTTAGAAAAATGTGTGAAATCAAAATTGTTTACCAATTTCGTTTTACCTGCGTTTATAAAAAAAATAGTAATTGTAATTGATTTATCGTGTTAGTTTAATTGATAAAATAAAGTAGTAGATTATTTTTAAAAGAATAAACAACTTGAGTTTTTGGAATATTAATTTAATTTCATCAATGAAGGGATAACTTTAAATTTACGGAAAATCAAATCAGATTGAAGCAATTTTATGCAAAATTATGGACCTTAAACCCAACTATAAAACAAACTCAAAACAAACGTTGTCGTTGATTGTGCCTCAAGTATTTACTGTGCGGATGAAGCACTTTAAAAATATCAAAATTTTTTAGTAAAAAAAGGATGGCAGAGGAAGATTTGTAATGGAAAAAAATTCACATTTTAAATTAATTTTCGTGAATATTAGTTGTAATTAAATATTAGTAATAACATTCAATTCATCATACCCATGTGAAATAACTTATATATGACAAATTGATTGATTTATAGAAAAGCATCATGTCATGCTTGGATGAATTAATCTTCCTTTTGTATAATTCTCTTTTCATATCTCTCTTTTCCTAACTGAAACAAATTTGTATACGAATTCAAATTGTCCTATTCCTAAGATAATTACTTTCGATAAAAATAATGCTTAGTTAATCATTTCGTGTTCCTTCATATTTTTGCTTGCTTCTTTTTATTTCTTTTTTCGTATCTATCAATTCTGTTTCATGATAGATAGAATTTATCAACAAGGAAAGGAAAAATCTGTATTAATCTTTTCCCCACGGCGCATGATAGCAGATTTTATTTTCTATCATGGTAGCTGTACCAGCCGTAAGCAAAGACTTAGTAATTTACTATTTATGTATGAAAACATTTATGTGTTAATTAAAAATAAAAATAAAATTTATCAATATTTATTCCACTATCCAAGCACATAAATATTGCTTTCAAAATTAAGATAATTTTTATATTTCGTCAATAACTCCAAGTCCAAAATTAATTTTGGTTTGAACAGCGCTCAAAAAATATGTAAACGGAGCACCCCGAATAACTTTTGATCTAATGATTAGATCTTCACGTTCTAAGACTGAATCCTTAATGGTTTGTTGCGGTGACTTCAAATATGCTTATTGATTAGCACAGACGATATTTTAAGTCACGAAATAAGAGGCAAAAATATACTTTTTCTGAATAAACATATCGTCTTTTTGGCGAAATCGGAGTTCAGACTCTCAAAATATGGCTGTATCTAAAATCTGGGAATTCTGGTTCTCATAGTGGGTTCGATGAGCGGTCCAAAGTTTGGAGCCCTTAATGTTGTTTTTACTTTTTGCATTCTTCGCCATATCTTGAATCGCCATACTTTTTAAGCGAATCTCGAACTTTTTGCTCATATTTATAAAACTTGTTTTTAAAAAAAATTTCGAGTAAAAAATTATTTTCAGTAAATATTTTAATTTTTTTATAAAATTATATAATAATAGTCAGAAAGGTTTTAAATCGTTTGGTATAATATTTTTGCATAATTTAAAAGAACATAATTTTACAAGGCAAAATACAAAATTTAAACGAAATCGGTCTACCTAATCGGAAAACCTAAAAAGCAGAATCATTGAAAAAACTCATAGCTCAGCCAACAAATGGAGCTAATATGAGATTTCTTTATTAAAGAAACTCGCATTTATTAATGAGACACCTGCTTCATATCTATGATACATCTTCATCGATGTGAAAAACCTTTATTAATATGAAATATTACCACAAAAATTTCGAGACAACTTTCTGTATTTAAACCTAAGCTTATTGTTTTCACTGAAAAGATAGAAATAATTTTTGTCTTTTATTTCACCCTGATCTCTATAGATGTTTCGCGAATATGCCAAAATGAATTCATGCGAAATAATGAATTATATAATTAATGAAAAATCATGAATTATATATAATCACGAATTGCTTGTAATATTAAATTATGTATAAGGACGGATTTTAGGTAAAGTAAAAATCTTCTAACAAGTCATTTTACAATATTTCTTAGTCTATAAACCCTTTCTATCTCCATTATTCGGATTCAAATCTTTTTTGAAAGAGCTTATGATTAGTATTTCTTAGGAGTAATTATTATAAAAGTTTTTTTGCTTCATTTAGTTGGAAACCAGTTAGTAGAACCTTTCAAAAGTGTTAATTTTCATTCTTTATCGTGTGATTATAACATGACTAGATATCATGCTATTGCTTATATCTTATTGTTTTTTCTTTTTTTTCGTAACCGTAGTAACACAGCCGACCCGATTCTGGGTTTGCAGCTATTAAAGTTCAACTCCGTAGCCTTATAATTTTGAACCCAATCCAGAAGACAAGAAGAGTTTTGAATCAAGTATTGGAAGAAATTTGATTTCGCTGAGAATTTTTTGATGGAAATAACCTCAATTTGAGCTCAACAAACTTTTAAATTTTTTAAAGTTAGATCAAGTAAAAATTAATTCAAAACAATATTTTTCTAATTTTTTAAACTTAGTTGAAGATCTAGCTAGATATAGGTTTAAAAATAATTATAAGCACAAGGATTTACCCAAACCAGATTATTTTGTTTTAGATTTTACCAATAAAATTTTTAATAATCTTAACATAAATGCAATTATAGGTAAAAATAAAATCCTTCTACCTATCCAACTTAATTGTAAACCAACTTTTAGATACACTAAGAGTCTAAAAAATTTAATCTGTAATTATAGGAATTTAGCTACAGAAAATTTAAACTATGTTTGTAATTGTGATGAATTTAAAGATACTTCTTTTTTTGATAACTTCCATAAACACGTTATTACAGGGGATTTAGATATTATTGATAATGTTAAAATTAAAATATTTATGTCTTTAGGTTCAGAACTTAGACCATCTTTTCCAACTTCTAAAAACAAAGTTATTTCCATTTTTATTAAAATTCTCGATGATTTTATTTTAAAATTATCTTACAAACATAATTTTCCAATTGAAGGTTTCTTTGAATGGAGAGAGAATATCATTAAAGATTTTAAAATCAATATTAAAAGGGACAAATTAGTTTTTCAAAAGGATTTAATTTTTAACTCTGTTTTAAGACAAGATATTAAAAATATTCAAAATAAATTTTGTATAACCACTGTTGATAAAGCTAGTAATAATTTTGCAATTATTTGAAAATTTTTTTACAAACAACTTCTTTCCAATGAACTTAATAGCAATATTACCTACAAAAAACTTAACACCAACAGTGATATTATTATTAATAAAATTAATGCTATCTATAAAAGACTTAAAATTAAACCAAATAATATTAACAATTTTCCTTTTCTTTTTGCCAATCCAAAATTCCATAAGACTCCAACCAAATTCAGGTTTATTGCAAGTGGCGTTAATAGTAACATGAAAAAAATCGGTATTTACTTTGAGAACATTCTTAAAAAAGTTTATAACAAAATTAATAAACTTACTAAAAATAATAACTATTTAAATTGGAATATTAAAAATAGCATTCAGGTTTTAAATACACTAAAAACTTTAAAAAATGTAGATTCAATTCACTGTTTTGATTTCGAAAACCTCTATACTTCCCTTCCAACTAATAAAATTCATGATGACCTTCTTCAAATTCATAGCATGTTTAATCTCAGTGATATTATTAATGAAGATAACTGGAACTTTCTAGTACATATTAACCTTAACAACAATTATATTCTTTTCAATGACCACCTTTTTCAACAAATTAATGGTATTCCCATGGGAAATAATTTCAGTACTAACATCTGCAATATTTTTCTTTTTCTACAAGAATATAGATTTGTAAAATCACATGTTAATCTTCCAATTGATTCTCTCTTTCTCAGATTCATTGATGATCNCATTTATGTGTTAATTAAAAATAAAAATAAAATTTATCCATATTTATCCCTCTATTCAAGCACATAAATAGTATGTTAAAATTAAGATAATTTTTTGATTTCGTCAATAACTCCACATCCAAAATTGATTTTGGTTTGAACAGTGCTAAAAAAATATGTAAACAGAGCAACCCCGAATAACTTTTGATCTTCACGTTCTAAGACTCAATCTTAATGGTTTGTTAGGGTGACTTCAAATATGCTTATTAATTAGTGCAGAGGCTATTTTAGGTTACGAAATCAAAGTCAAAAATATTTTTTCGTTGAATAAACATGCCGTTTTTTGACGAACTCGGATTTCTGACCCTCAAAATACAACGGTACCCGCAATCCGAATAATTAAACAATAGACACACATAAATATTCTCTAACAAATCATTTTATTATCGAAATTACGAGTATATTCATGTCCTTTTTTTAAATGTAATGGATAGTTATGTAAAATTGAATTAAAATGACTAGCAGCAGTCTCATATTTATAAAACTTGTTTTTTAAGTAAGAAATAACTTTCAGTAAATATTTTTTATTTTTAATAAAATTATTTAATAACATTCAAAAAAATTTTCGTTTGGTATAATATTTTTACATAATTTAAAAGAACATAATTTTACAAGGCAAAATACAAAATTTAAACGAAATCGGTCTACTTTATCGGAAAACCTAAAAAAAAGCAGGGTTCGAAAAACCACCCGTCCTCCCGTCGTTGACGGTCAAAAATTCCCCGAGGACAACGAATTGCTCAAATCCGACCCCCGCGCGGAAGGCCATTTCCCCGTTAAAATTCGTGATACATTTTCCATTTTTGTTATCGTAGAAGAGTCTAGCGCCTCACTTCTAAAATGACCCTCTGATCTAGAAATACAGCAGCATACTGCGCATGGTGGAATTGATATTTTCTCTGTCTGGGAGTACTGCAGCGGTTGAAAGGGGCTTTTCAGCTATGAACTTACAAAAAAAAAAAAAAATAAAGAAAAGAAAAGAAACACATTACGTACCGGTCTTAAACAAGAAGCGTTAAACACAATTAGGAACATCTACCTAAATGGAAAATGCTTTCAGATTTCTGTGCAGAAACATCTGTAAATCATTGGCTTGATTGTGGAACTGGCAAACGTCATATTTGTCTCATTTAAAAAACGCAGTACACTCGGATAAATTGACATACCAGATAACTTGACCTTTGTCATTTGAGCTATGAGTAAAAGTACTAAAGTTTTAAATTTCGATATAAATGTACCTGCTGCTTTTTAACTCTAGCATCGAAAATAAAAATATGACTGTGAATATTTGTAGAAAATTTTAAGACAAAACTTGTCAGTTATTCAGTTATTTTAATGCTTCAATGAAATGCATAATCACACGATTTACTCTTCGTCCTCTAAATTATCATATACACACGTGCCAAGGTATTCATTACAAACAAGTCCAGGGCCGCATCTAGGATAGGAAGTGTTCACTGTAGTAAAGCGACGACTACATCTGGGAGCTGACCTAGCAGATACCACAGCTGGTTCATAAATAACTTCACAACGATCACCAAAACCTTTAAAAGAATAATGAAATGTTATAGAAATATGTGAAAAATTGAGAATATTAAATTACTTCACAAATAACTTCACAACGATCACCAAAACCTTTAAAAGAACAATGAAATGTTATAGAAATAAGTGAAAATTTAAGAATAACAAATTACGTAATTTATTGAACTCTTGTAAGAAGAAAACATTCTTGCAAGGAAAGGGAAGTAGTTTTGGGAAATAATTTTAAAGAAGCAAAAATCTTCAACAAATTGTCATGAATTGTGTGAAAAGTTATTGAAAACCTTCGATTAAAATTAGTTGCTTCCTATTTTCAATTTTTCTTTTGTGTTTGCTCAATATTTTTGCCTCTCCTTGTCCAAGAACGCCATTTCGAATGTCTTATAATTCCAGAATCTTGGGTGCTAGGGTTCTGAAATTTGGTCTTGGGCTACAAAGAGCAATTTTAGCCCCCCTCCCCATCTTAAATCGCTTAAAACTTTTACTTATTCCGTTTGGAAAAAGATGTCCGTAAAACGATTTTCTTGCAATAGTTTATCACTAGCGATTGTTATAAAATGAACTCTCGATGATTTCATTATGAGTTCATTACGTTAAATACTTTTTAAAAGCTCAGTAATCAACATGGATAGCGTTTCTCATCACCAAGTTAGTATTTCCATTTATTTGAAACCATGTGTTTATTTTGTTTGCAGTTCGCTTTTTCAAACGTGGTTTTATAAAAATAAATATTTTAAATTCAGTGATAATTGAAATAAATAAAACTGTGTTCAAATGCTTTAAAATGCAAATGTGAGAAAAGTGTTGCTCCGTTAAGGGGAACCGTAGTAAATCTGCTTTTGTTGTTTGTTGTTTCTAATGACTCTTGTCCACAAACATGCTTAGTGAAACCAAGTGAATTTAAGGCAGAAGGTGCCTTTATTTTTTTTTAATGGTGCCATCTGTGGCAAAGAATACTACTTCAGAAGCACGCACGTCACTGCTTGTTTATAGGGCGAACCCATTCATTTATCTATGTATTCATCCACAGGTTATAATTTTGATCAGTGAACGAGTAATCTATAATTCAGTCCCCACAGAGGTATTGATTTGCTATGAGAACATGAGGGAGCTTTGTGACCCGACAGATGTAATGTGCACCAGTCAAGATCGGCTGGTGGTAATCGAACTCACGACCCCTTGAACATGGGCGAAACTCCCTACTAACCATGCTATCTCACCCAAAATAATTCTCAATACAATTATTATTGACACTAGTAATGCTTAACTATTTTTATTAATTAGTATATCTGGTATTAGAGTAATTGGTTCTATTTTCAATATGTTCCAAATATTCTAATATAGTAGGTACTATTGCAGGCTCTCAAGTCATAGGTTTTTAGTGTGAACGGAGAGGAGAAAAATGCTTGATTGCGGAAAATTTTGACCATCATTTATGAAATTTGGTCCTGCAGTGGACTGATCGTTAAGACACGGTTCCCAGCAGATCACCGAAGTCAAGCATCACTGGCTGCGGTCAGTGTGCGGGTGGGTGACCACTTGGATCAGTCTGCGTAGGGACCGAGGGTGTGCGGGATGGGTCCTCGTTAAACTGTGCTACCGTAAAGTGCTCGACTTCGCGCGCAGGTCGTCGGGTTACCGAAGCGGGAGTGCCATCCCCTCCGCAGAGGATCAAAATTGTGATGGCATGTCTTCGGATAATCCTCCGGGATGTTTCCCAGACCGTCGCCAATAGCCCATTGTGCAGCTCTAGTGCGACGTAAATTAACAACAATCCAATCCATTTATGAAATTTGATTTTAACTGTAATACTGTTATGAAATCTGATTTCAAATTTTTTTGTTTTTAAACACATGCATTTGAAACTGAATTGTTGATTTCACCTAATCGTGATAGTTTATTTTTCTTGTCACTTATTATACTATTATCGCAATTGGTGACAATGTAGAGCACTTACGTTTATAAAGTTATTATTAATGCTAAAATGTTAATTTTAAAAGTATGAAATATCTTTTAAAATAGCTACATTTGAATTTATCTCATGAACATTTTGATTTTAATGTGATTTATTATAGACTTTTATTTCCACTTGATAAATACGCAATAAACGAGTTTTTCTTTATACGTACTATATTGCATATTATACGATAATTATTTGTAGAAACACACATTCACACACACAATAACTTAGTCTATATATTTTTTTACTTTGTTTTATCTATACATTGATATAGCTATTATATATCATACAATATCCAGTATTACATTATATTATACGTTTTATTACTGTAGAAGCATGCACATAACGGAATAATTAAAAAGTTGCATGTCGTTTACAATAAAACCTTAACATTTTATACAATTACGCGGAGGAAACTAAATAATTCAGCTTTATTTTTAGTACTTTCCCCACACATTGTTTTGAAACTATATAGTTCTTAAAATGCATGGTTCAAAAACACGATAAATATGCATAATTTTTTTTTAAATTTGCAGCAACATAAGCCAGCAGTTAGAAATTTTAGTCGGATAATTTAACATTGCACATTTTTCAGTTTTTAGAATTTTTTTAAAATCTCTCAATATTAAAAAATCGAAACCATCATCGCTGTTTTGAGTATTCTATTTTGTTTCGCTGCGTAAACTCTATAAGAATTAGACACTTTAAGTCAAATGAGACTTCTATTCGAATATACAGGGAATACAATGAAATTAAAAAAAATTGCATGCGAGTGTTAGTCCTGAAACTGTTAAAGTTGGGCTAAGATATACCCTTTGGACTGCCGTTTTGCGACCCATAGAGCAGGCCATTTTTATTTTCAAACTTAATATATTTGTTTAATTCCAGTTTTTGTTATGTGTTTGTTTTGTATTTTAATTCTAATATATTATTGCAGAGCCGTGATGGCTCAGGGGATAGAGCGTTCGCCTTCCAACGAGGTGAACCGGGTTTGAATCCTAGCGATGACTGGCTGATACGAATTCCGCATCTGGCTTGCACAAACTACAGCGAGGACGTAAATCGGTGGTGGAAGGATCATGGGGTTAGAGTCCCTTTGCCGTCAGGCTAACCTTGAGAGGTTTTCGTAGTTTTTCTTTCCACGTAACGCAATTATGAGTTATTTCTATCAAAAACTCCTCCACGAAGTCAAATTTCTTCTAATACTTAACCCAGCAGCTCCTTTATCTTCTAGATAAGGTTTAAATTACAAGGCTACGGAGTTGAACATTAGTAGTCTTAAACCCAACATTTTGGGTTGGCTGTTCAGCAACGGTAATAAAATAAGGAAATATATTATTACTATTTCAGTTTTTTGTTTAAATAATGCTTGTTAAAAATAGACTCCGTTTATTTATTTATTAATCGTGTGTGAGCTATAAGCTAGAATTAATCTCGTTTTATTTTAAAAGAAAAAACGTGTATCAGACGATTTCTAGGGCAATATGATAGAACAATTAATGTAATATTCAATTTTCTGTTAGAGTCTCGCAACATTGTGGTGACCAAGAAGAATTTCAAATTTTCCATAATGTATTAATAATAAATAAATGGTATCTACTTATAATAATAGTTACAGTTCTTACCTCATCATCTCTCGTCAATATCTAGTTTTTACTTAGATCTCTCTCTTCTATATATAGCTTATACTTCGATATATCTCGTCTATATCTAATTTTCACTTTGATATCTTTATTTCAACGGCATTTATATTGAAATTTTTTATTATAAAAACTTCAAGGGAGATAAGAACCATTTCCTATTTGGATTGATATGATGACAGAAAAATATCGTTATTTATCACTAAACGAGTAAAATTACTCTTTTTTTTTCTTCCTACTGTTTCTAAATCTAATTTTACAATGTAAATTACTTTTCAAATACGGGTAATCATTCATTTCAATATGACTAATATGTTCGTAAAATGTGTCTGCATTAATTCGTTATTATATATTTCATTTTCAAAAAAATTATCTTTGCTTTTTTGCAAAATCTTGGCTATAAGTTAAACAGTGATGAATGATCAAGGTGTTTTATGAAATTTGGTTATTTTAAAGGAATTATGAAATTTGAATGAAATTTGTTATTGAATGAAATTTATTATGAAATTTGGTTCAATCAAGGTGTTTTATGAAATGTGAAAAGAAGAGGTTTCTTGAGTTTTTAAGTTTCCTAATATTTAAAAAGTTAAGAAAACGTCCTAAATTTAAGCCGAAAGTTCACAACATCTGTTTAGAAAAGTGAAATTAATATATCATATACATTATAAGCTCATAACCTACCTAACACTTGTTCACAAGTAAGGCAACAGTCGCATAGTGCAAAAACTTCCCTAAACCCTTCATTACATTTGATATTACAGTTAGTTATGCCACAATCTCTGGTAGGGCATACGACAGCATAACTCACTTGGAAAATGGCAAGTATGACAATGAAAATGTTATACATTGTTGGGATGTCTCTTTACTCTCCCTATAAAGACAAAATTTGGTTATTTTAGAATATTTGTTTACATCTTATTGATAATTGTACACTCTTATAATTTTCGCTCTAAAATTATGGTAAAATAAATGGTATTAGTCTGTTTATCCAATTTGATATGATGAAAATGTTTTACGTGGTTGCAAATTAGAGAAATCCAAACATTTTAAAAGACTGCTGAGAATTCGTAATTTGAAATATATCAAAGAAAACAGTTAATTTTAATGTCACTAAAATGTTAAATTTTAAAGATAACATCACTGCAGAATTTCTGAACGCATAAAAAGAATTATATGACGTTTAAGGATATTAGAACTTGTTGAACTGAAAATCCAACTTTTTGTGTTGTACATACAGAAGAGCACTTAATAATAAAGTAACGGAAGTGCGAAACTCACATTAGTGAGTTACATTGCTAGAAATTTCAGGGGAAATGGTTAAATAGCAATTCATTTAATTGTTATTTTACCACATTCAAACAAAACAGTCAAATAACCATAAATAAGATGGTAATTAAACTGTGTTAGCTGAGAGAAAACCATTTAAAAACTGCTTTCGCCTAATACGGTTAAATAACCAAAATTTTATAGCACCAACTAAGCCCACTGATTTAGGCCACTTAGTTCCTTACAACAGAGTGCATACCATAAGTGATGCGGCTAATCAGGCAGTCTCATGACAGACAGAACCTTATCCATCGTTGACACCACAATATTTGATCCATTTCCATCAACATATAAAGATTTCCAGTGTCATGCACTCTCCAATGACCTTTAGATAATAAAAAGCCTAGCGTCTATGCCAAGTTGATTTTATTTTTACCGTTATGAAACCATGCTAGTTGTAATAGGTAAAAAAGCGTGCAGTTTGGTATTAATGATTTTATAACCATACTAGTATTAAACGGTTTCAAAATTGTAAGTGCGAAAAATGTTCCTTACAGTAAGGTTAATTGGATAAGAGGCTGCTTTAAGTATGGTTAATCGAATAGAGATGCTGCTGGTTATTTACGCAAAGCCCTTTAAACTTTGAAAAAAAACTTTTTTGTACATGCTATTTAATGTTAAGTAATATAGGAAGGTAATTATATCTCTAACAAAAGCAATTACAAGAGGAAAAAAATAGTCTATAAGTTATAAATGAATTATTTTGATGGCATTTAATGTCTATATTTTGGTATTTTAGGCATTGAAGACACAAATTTTATCCAAGAAAGGAGAAAGAACAAAAATTGTTTCAGAAGTGAAAAATTACTTTTTTCTTCTTAAAATATTGGTTAGTAAGTAAGTATTTAATATAACTATAATTTTAAATAAAATTTTCTTTAAATATCTGAGTTCTTTTTTTAATAAAAGATAATTTGATAGCTAAACCCATAGCGTCTGGTTGAATCAGAGCATCTATCAGTGCACTTAAAAAAAAGTATCTCCAAAACTAACAGAATATGGTAAAATTTGCCGTATTTTTGGCTCTATTGGAACACTGAAAAAGCTCATTAATTTATGCCGAAGTGCTTTAATAAGAACTTTCGGTAAAATTAACAATATGAAATATATTGAAATTCAGTGAATAGAGAAAAAACAAATAATTTTATCACAATACTTTAAACCATTTATTTAGTTAAATTTACTTTTCAGTTTTGTATTTTTTACTAAATGCGCATTAATGAGAACTAAAATGTTGGTAAACTGCTTCCATATAAATGGAAAATTTATCAAATGTATGGTTTAAGTATCGTATTTTTTGGTTTACCAGGTATGTGGGTTCTTCTATCTGGTACGGTAATTTTACTAGAATTTTTTCCCCTCCGTATACCATTAAAGGTATCTTTACGTATTATACACGTCATCAGAATTTTTACATTTAAGTGGGCAGACATTTTCAAAAGGGTAACGGCGATGGGAGAAAAGATAAAAAGAAAGACAAGACTGTTATTTTACATTGCATTCTGGAAAAAATACATTTGCTAAGGAAATGTAATGGAATAAATCTAGTAATGGAATAAATTTTAAAAATATTTGACATATAAAAAAAAATTTTCAACCGCAAGAAAAGTATGTCTCTACTAAATTTGGCAATTTCAACGCATCGTATTACGATGATTCCAATTGTTCTTGTACACTATAAATGCTACAAGTACATAAACCTCAAGATGGTAGCAGTGCTATAATTTAAAAATACACTCCTGGAATGATTGACTGATCTCGAATCAACGGCATTTATTTACCTCAACTGCGAAATTGAAATCAGTGACTGACAATAAATTTAATATGTTTGTATATTTATGGAATGTTAATTTACAAAACTCCTGTCTGACCCTGGAGCTTGGACGATGACAAAACTGAAGAAAATTGTATCCCAAAATTTGAGGGAAATTTTTTAAAGAGTATACTTATAAAGAGTATTCTTCGTAAACTATAATCTACATATTCGGTGTTGTTTCATGTAATTTATCTTGCAGTGCCATGTCACAGTTCCATAGATTAGGAAAAATTTCGCATTAGTAATGAATATTTAATTTTTTGTTAAATTTGTTTTTTTTCCAGCATTTATTGAGAATAGCGTAATTTACTTAACTTACTTTTAATAACTAAAAATATCGTATAATTGCTTTAAAACTGCTTGTATACTTTTACATGTAGTAGGGCCCAACTTTGATGACTTGAAAGACTTGACGCAAATGGTTTAAAGAGGGCAAATGATATTTAACGCTACCAAATCAAACTCAAAAATATACTTTCTCAGAATAAGCACGCATCATTTTTGCTACATTGGTAGGACAGCCTTAATATAAGGCCGATAGTTTAGATGGAAAACTGGTCGGAATGTCTGGCCTCTTACTGTTAATTTCATTTTTTGGGTGTTTCACATAGCTCGAAAGCTAATGAAGCAAATCAAAAAACTTTGAAATTTATTAATCTAAGAATAATTCCGTGAAAGAAATTAATAATTTATTTTTTTAATTAATTTTTCAAGATTTAATTTACTATTGGTCTAATAAATTTTTAATTGTAAAAAATTTACATTTTATACCAATCTAAACTATGTAATTTTAAAGTAATATTTATTGGTATATTTATATAAAATTTACTATAAAATTATTTAGAATATCAATTGAACGGGACTAGAGAAAAAAAGTTTAAAAATACAACTTCTTTAAGATAACGAAAAGCGCAAAATATTTAGGGTATCCAAACGTTTGACCGCAGTCTTGTCTGAAGTATTTTAACCTTATTTCTTGATAGTCCTTACTCTCTTGTGATGACACAATAGGCATTACATATTTCCTATCTTTTAAAATTTATTTGATTTCATAATTATAATTTTTTTAATCATTTTTAATCATATTTTAATTCATTTAAACCAATTATTTAATTTTTACTACATTTTATAAGAAGCTAGCAAAAATATTTTATTATTTTCTTAACAATCAATGTAACGGCTAACTTTTTATTTAAATACAAATGTCAAACTCATTAACTCACTCTCGTGACTGAATCGAAAACAAAATCTACTTAACCCTTTATTTCTTTTCTGAAAAGCACAATGAAGGATTATTAATACTTATTATCATTAAGCTCAAGAGCCAGTTAGGATTACACCATTAAAATGCTTTTGTATTTAGGGGTCTTTAAAAAAATTGATAATTCTTAACACCTAATAAGCAACCAAAATATATACAAAAACTTACTTTTTAAGAAAGCGTATTCTCGTATCTCCTATAATTACTTATAGATTAATTCTCAAATTGTGGGATATTTATACTATACCTAAGATCGCAGTGGCATTTATTAGGATGATATTTCTCAATCTCCAAATTAACTTTTCCTGAACATTTAAAATCTGAGTAAACATTTCAAAAACAAATTTTAATGGCATCCCCAAGTGAATAAATAGATTGTCATTATTACGTTATTCGTAAACTGAAATATCAGTTTAGATACACATCATTCCTCCAGGAATCACCCTAAATAAACTCTGAAAGTATATCCAGGAACCCAATTTGTCATTTGTTTCTAAAAAAAGATACATCATTAGTGGTATTAATATAGCAATTTTATCATTTTACTGAATTAAGCTAAAGTATTTCGACATCAGAACTTTTGCAATTTGTAAATCTTTCAAAAATGCAAACTTTCTTTTTTTTACGCTATTTGTAAAATAATTATTAAATATTCTAGATCATATAAGTACTTATAAATTCCTTTTCCGCTTTATAACTTCATTATAAATTAGAAAATTTTAAATGAAATTAAAGATTTAATAGCTGTCACTTCGCTTCTTAAACTTTTTACTTAATGAATTTATGTATTAAATTTATGATTTATACATGTGCATATAATATTTTATTTTTCATCTTTTCTGACTGAATTTACATAATAGTAAAAACAGCTTAAGTTCTAAATTCGAATAAGTTAAAATTTATTATAATTGAGAATTTGGTAATAGAGATAAGAATACTGAGAAAAAAAAGGTATTTTAAAAACTTCCTGAATAGGGTTAAATTTACCGTGGTTTTGGTTTATTATGAGAACAATTAATTTTAACGAAACGCTTTAGTAATGATTTTGTATTAATTATCCATAGAGTATTGTGTTATAATGTGTGACAAAATTTTACAATTGTGGCAAAATTTAGGAATTATATCATGGTTTCGTAGTGCATGGTCTAAAAGCCATGAATTCTGTTAAATTTACTTTTTAATGCCTTAGATTGTTTACTGAATGCTTGATAATGAAAATAATTTTGAAAAAAAGAATTTCCGGTAAACCGTAACCATGTGAACAGAAAAATTTCCATAGAAAAAATTTATAAATATCAAATATTTCGGTTATATTACCAAAATTATATTTTTTATACATAAATGTTACCTTACAGTACTGCAATTTAAATAGAATTTTTTGTCCATGTGAATAATAACAATCGACATTTATAATGAAAATCTTTAAGTAAGATCAAAAGTTTTATCTTTCGCACTTAGCATAATTTTTACGATTTAAGAACAGCATTATTTTTTTATAAACATTTTATTCAATTATACGCACGATGACTATTTCTGCTTTTATATAAGAAATATATGAAACTAAAATTTATATTTTACTAAAATATAACGCAACGTAAGAAAGCCAAAGGCTAAAATAATTAAACTTAACAAAACAAAATAACTTTGAAAACACAAATCTATTTTATCTAAGCTATTTCTTTAATTTCTACTTTATAATACTACTTTATAATACTTTTATTTTTGGCTGCTATAAGACATCTAATTTGTTCTTTAAAAAGTAATAAATATTATAGAGTTTAAATGAATATTTTCAAAACTTTATAAGTTTGTTTCAAAATGTATGGCGTAGTTTTTCAAATGTGGGTAAATTATTTATAGAATAGCTTTCATGTGGTATCTATAAAGGCTTAGTCAGAATTTCAGTATTTCTGCGTATTTAAAAAAAAACGCTTCCAGAAAAACGTCTATCCTCTTATGTAAAATCTATTTAATCGAACAAATTATTTGTGACAAATTGGTTTTTCTTATTTAAGTTTTCAAATTTAGCATTCGAACATTTGCTTATATCTATTGCTTGTAGCTATTGTCTTAATAGCAAAAAATAAGATTCTGAGAATATTCAAGTATATATGTTAGTGTGAGTTACCAAAATTGATGGTTTTTGACTTCCACCGGTGAAATCACTGAGTCGCCTTGGTAAATTTCCGAAATATATACTCGGTCTAGTTAAGTGCTACTTCCCAGTATGCATTTGCCCGGGATGCCCTACATCAATGTTTTTTAAGGATCAGTTGCACTGGGCGGAATACATTTGCCCTACATCATTGTTTTTTAAGGATCAGTTGCACTGGGCGGTATACATTTGCCCTACATCAATGTTTTTTAAGGATCAGTTGCACTGGGTGGTATACATTTGCCCTACATCAATGTTTTTTAAGGATCAGTGCCACTGGGCGGTATACACTTGCCCTACATCAATGTTTTTTAAGGATCAGTGCCACTGGGCGGTATACATTTGCCCTACATCAATGTTTTTTAAGGATTAGTGCCACTGGGCGGTATACATTTGCCCTACATCAATGTTTTTTAAGGTCAAGTGCAACTGCTAGTATGCATTTAACAGGTACTCCGGGCCTAATCTATCCTCAGCAGATATTAACATATCCAATAAATATTGTAATATTAAGGAATAAATTAATATCAAATCATAAAAAATAAAACAAATCTTTCTTACATTCACCTAAACGATAATGTGATTGTTGAGATTCACCTGTGAAAGTCGACATTCTCTTGATTTCGGTCATTAACGGTAAAATATGCATTTATTTGAAGAAATGATAAAAGGTTATTTCAAAGTATATTTGAAGAAAATGTTTTTATTTTAATTAATCATGCCAATATTATGAAAAGCATGATGCCAATTTTTAAAAACGATTTCTGAAACAGGAAATAATTAATTTAGAAAAAGTAATTTTTTTTTATAAAATTTCCAAAATTACATATAAGTTATGAAATGTTATACTGAATGTATGACAACATTAATGATTCAATCATCATGTGAAATTATCTTCAAAGAACTTTTTTGAGTGTAATTTTAAAAACATTAAAATTTGTATTAAAGTATACGGGATTTCGGCGAGGCTTGAAGAGTAATAAAATATTTATAAACATGACGTAATTTTTTTCGTGCAAATGTTTTTTAGTTAAGAATAATGATGATTTTTCTCTGTCCATTTCTGTTTTTATAAGCGTATTATAATATTTTTTGCCTTATATAATTTAAAATTTCATAATTCTAATTGTTAAGGCTTTTAACAGTTAAAAATAGTTTTTAAAATATCTATATTTAAAAGTATAGATTTCAAAGTAAGAATTTCAATGTAAGATTTCAAAGTAAGAATTTCAATGTAAGATTTCAAAGTAATCAATCATGAAATGAGAATACTACATTTACATGAACGGCCCCAAGACATTAGATGAAATATTTTATTATGTAGTTTGGTCAACAAAAAATCGGGTTTCGTTTTGAGAAGATATACACTTACAATATTAATACATTATTAGTAATTCTGCACCAAATTTAAAAACTTCTAATATTTTTATTATTCCCGAATGTTGTTTGTAACAAAAGTCAAATATCTAAAACAATGTGTATTATGCTTTTAACAATATGCCAAAAATTTTGAAATATTTTTAATCGGGGAAAAATTTGTATAAGTCAAGTTTAAAGCTAACACTTGTAGTGATAGAAAATTCCATCATGCAAGTTGTCTGTCGAACTTTAACTTATCTTACGGATTTTTAACTGAGAAAAAAGTGTAATCAAAACTACCAGTATATAGTTAGATATACCATGTTTCTGGCTCTATGGGAACACCAATTGTGTTTGTAGTTTTTAACGACGCAATTTGGAAATTGTTTTTTTTTGTTGTTTTTTTATGAAATATAGTGTTATAATATGTGACAAAGTTTAGTAAATGTCACAAAATTTAGTATTATGAGAAGGTACAGCCAAAACAAAGTTTATTTGATTAAGTTTTACTTTTGAGTTTTGAATTTTTTAATAATTTTTGGTCATAAATGTTGCAATTTTAAAAAACCAGAATTATTGGTAAACCATTACCGTAGAAACGGAAAAATTATGAAATAAATGCTACATAAATATCATTAATTTTGGTTTCATTTTGAGAACTATGGGTTATTTTATACAAGAAACGTCAATATAATTAAATACGGTAGTTTGAATGGAATTTTTTTTCTCCTTGTATATAGAATCTATATAAATATTAATTCATGATTAATAATTAAACTATATACCTATTACGTAAAAAACTATTAGAAGGGATTTATTAAATCGAATTTCGCTTTTATTTTGTAAAACAGTTTGAGAATTCAATATCAAATGCCAGTTCAGTGGCAGTAATGGAATTTTAGAAGTTCACAATAAATTCTAAATATTTCAAAACGCAAGTATACACATTTATAATAAATAATTATTTAAAAAAGCTGAAAATTAATAAGGGTTGATAAAATTAGTCTACTACTATGAGCATTGATGAGTTAGTAATTAATTCACACTATTTTTATAAAAAAAAGGTTAACAAAATGTTTTTTGAGAAATGGTAATCCCATGTAGCAATGAAAGGTTGATTTTAATGTCATCAGTAGCATTTATCACTAAGTCCAGCAAGGTTTTAAATTGATTAGCAAACAAACCATGCAAGCTTGAAACAAGGCTAAATTTAAACTCTTTTATGAGGTTTGCATTAAGCTTGCACAAACAACCTTTTTATATCGAGATTGAATCTGCTTTTACAAAACAAGGCTAACGAAGGTTTCTGCAGTCGAAAATGAATCATCATTCCGAAATCAAGAGTAGAAATCGTTCTCAAACAGATGATGAATTCATCTTCTCAAGATTTATTTATCAATTTCATGACTATCACCGGAACAATATTTATTTGTACTGGCTTTTATATACGTTCTTTAACACTTTAAAAAAGAAGGTAAAGAGAAGTAAATATTGCTGTAACAATTACAGTTACTGAATTTTTGTTCCATAAAATTTTATGGTAAAAATGGATTTTTAAGTATAATATGTACCGGATCAAATTACAGTATCGGATCAAATTACAGGATTTTTACAGTGTCGAAATATAATCTTTCATGCATGTATTTCCTTAAAAAATTTAATTGGACGGATAGTTAAAGCAAAACTACTATTTGAAGTGACTGTCAATTGTTTGCAAATTATGATTGTTAATTGTTTGTAGTGATTATTCGATGTCTTGCAAATAAAATAACTTATTTTAATGCTTATTTGTTGTGCAATTTCGTGTGGTTAGCAGTCTCAATAACTGATTTAAAATATAAAATATTTTATAGTATTTCCTACATAAATGTTAGTTAGAGCACACTTAATTTCTTATCTGATATTTCTGTTTCTAAACTTTCATCATCTTTAAACTAATACTTAATTGTTAAGTATTTATAAATAATTCTAAATGTATAGATATTTTTAATTACTTTTTTATATTTTATCATCAAAATTTGTTTGATTGCCGGAGGCGATAGAACTAAATTCAAAAATAGTTACAGTTATCTGCAACTGTAACTCATTTTTTTAAAATTATGACAGGTAATATGTGGAATTGCCAAAATATATCTTAAGACTTTAATATAGACAATAAAATAAGTTAAAGCGTTATTACTATTACATTTTTGGGGGAAATAATATTATTATTTTGAGACAAGAGTTCATCTTAAAAAAATTATATTTTTCAATTAATCTAAGTTCATCTTGCTATAAAACTAGTTTTGGTGTTTCTTTGGTGTTATTTAAAAGATTTCAATAGTATTTTTGATTCTCCTTTAATATTAATTTGCATTTACATTTTAAACTTCCTTTTGAACAAGAGCTGTAAATATAAATATTTAGGACAACCCTATATACCAAAAGAAACAATCAGAAAAAAGAAGCTTGCACATAATAAAAAGCAATAAACTAGAATAATATAATTAATTATATATTGTTTTATTTATATAAAAAATAAAACTTTTCAAGCGAAGCAAAAAAATTATCCATATTTTATGCTTATCCATTAATATATTGACATTCGTGAGTGTATTCATTACAATAAAGTCCTTGAGCACATCGGGGATAGCTTCTAGTTACTACAGGTACTCTATTTTCTGCACTTGGAACATTTCCTGGACTGATAGCTGCGGGCTCAGCATAGTTCACACATGAATCTCCCGGATCTGTAAAATAATTGCATATAGACTTGAAACTTTCTCCTTGGTGATACAGGTTAATTCAAAAATGTATGGCAAATGTATAAAGACATGTAGAGGAGATCAAAATAAGCAAACCTCATACAGCAATATGTGAGCAGAGATGCCACGATTAGCCGATAAAGAGCACTGTTGTAACCAAAGTTGCTTGTTTACTATCTTTCTAGCAGTTACTGTAAACCTCAATTTATATGCAAACTGCTTGATTATTAGCTATTGTAAACAGGTCATAAATCATTGTTTTTGTTTGTCTAACGTGAATTTTAACTTACTTCTGATTAATGCTTAATTACATGCTTTTACACTGCATTTGCGCTGGTACGTTCTTATAAAAATCAAATAGTGTCCAATCAGTTACAGTTTACAACAGTTTCTTGAACAGGGACGCCAGATTTACAGTGGTGAATGGATTTATTGGCTGTCTATCGGCTTATCGTGGTATTTTCGCATGTATATTTCCGTGTGAAATATGTATACTTAGATTCTCTCGACCTGCATTTTAATTTTTGAATACATATTTTTGAATCCATCTGCTTAATCTTAAAGTATATTAGCTTTCAAAATCTAACGCATCGTTATCGCTGTCAACCGCTGTAAGTTTGAAGAGTAATGGATAAAAAATGATGCGAGTAGTTTTCCAACCCAATTTAAATGCGCCGTTGAGGTGAAAAGCATATGAAATTTAAACTACAACTTTCAATAATGCTACTTGTTCATAATGAAAACTCTATTTTTGGCTTTTTAAACCATATTTTATTTGGTACATTGAACTGCAAAAGCTTATCTGACTACGAACAAACTCACTTTTTAAAAATAAATACTTCACTTACCCTTTTTTCAAGGCTACCAAATGGAAGTAAATTTACAAAATTAAGCACATTATGACCCATTAAATGGTCCATCAAATCATAAATTGACCATTTTTTTTCTTTTACAGTATTTTGATTTGCAGAAAACTATCTATCGAATGCTTTTCAGCGGTCAGAAATCCTCATAAAAAATCATTAAAAATCAAATTGCAGTTTTTAATTGTGAAAGTAACTAACACAATAAATAACACTCCTGTTGCATTGTTTACTAAAGAATGCGCCTGCAACTTATTTGTTTTTCCAAAAATTAGCCTCCCTTAGTGAATGATTATATCATGCACTTCGTGCAAGAACATAAATTTTGCGAAAACATTATGTCTTAATTCTCATAAAAGCATAATGTTTTCAAAATAAAATATGAATTATTTAATAATAATATGAAAATTCATCATACGATTTTTAATTATGATAATATTTACACGCATTGTGACATAAATGCACAAAAATTTTGTAAAAATATTATTTATTAATTCCCACAAAACATAACGTTTTTAAAATAAATTATGCATTTTTTAATAATAATATAAAAATTCAAAATACGATTTCTTATTATGAAACATTTATACACATAGTGGCAGCACATAAGTTTTGGGAAAATATTATTTCTGAATTCCTATAAAAACATAATGATTTGAAAATAAAATATGCATTATTTAATAATAATACTTAATAACGAATATTCGCTTAAATGTAAAAAAATTCGCAAACAAGGTAACTTATGTTTATTTGTACAGTAAGATTATTTTTAAAATGTAATTATTTAACGAATATCTTTTCTCAATTATAAATCAATTACAAATATGTTTGTATTATTTGCAAAATGCTTATTAATCATGATGGTATTCATTCAGTGATTATCACCAACACTCAATTTTGAATTTTTATCCTAAATAAATTTGTATAAATTTATTAAATATTCATTCATTTCTTTTTCTATAATATATATGGTATGGAACAAATATTTTTTTCGTCGAATTCAATGTAGTAAAAATTCGTATTATTTTAATTTTTTTGAAACTCCCTGGAAAAAATTAGAAATTCATTTTTAAAACTTAATTGAGAATTAAAACACAACAGTTATTAAAAATTTATTTGCTACGTTTTATTATATCGATTTGCTGTATTTGATTATATTAATTGATTGTATATGATTTGAAATAAAATGGAAGTCAGGGGAGCTATAAAGATCTAGAATTGAACTAAAAAAACTTTTTTTTCAAAGACTGAAGATTCGTAGTTGCGGTAACTCGATACAGTATTTTTAAGAGCAAATCTTTCAAAAATATTGTTTTAACACACTGTGTGAGACTTCATAAGACCTTCACGAGAAAAACATGCTGGTTAACGCCAAAAAAGAAAAATTTGCAAACTAGCATAAAAGTTGTTTTTGATAAAAAATAACTCATGATACTAAAATAAATTTTACAATTTCAAAAGTCCAATTTCAGAAATAAAAATAAATAAATATCTAAGTGACAAAAACTTATTAATTACAGCACACTTTTAGAATTTTCATCCTAAAATTATGATGAAATTACCGCTGAGCAATCTGTCCATCCGATTAACCATAAAGTTTATCATTAGGAACATTAATTTGCAGTTTCAAAACAGTTACGACGGGTTACAAAACAGTTACAACGGTACGGTTTCAAAACAGTTACAACGGGAATGGTTGCAAAATTATAAATACAAAGATATAGGATTTTGTAACTAGCGTGTTTCTAAGACGTTAAAATGAGACTTGACTAAACATTAGGATTTCTATTAGATAGTGTACATTCAAGTTAGATCGTGATTGAGTTGCCTTTTTCGCGTGAACAGCAGAATTTAATTTAACTAATTCATTTGGTGGTGCCATCTATCGTGAGCGATGGAAAACATTAGACTCTTGACCGTTAATCATCCCTATGGTGCTGTCATCTAAGATGGAATAAGTATTTCGAATCCTAACAGTCTAGTGTCACCAATTGAAGAATGCTGGACACTGAAAACTCTTCATGTGCTGAAGGAATAGAAGAAATATTATGGTGCCAATGCTGGAATTCGAAACTCCGTTCAACCGGCCATGAGATGGACAGATTTGCGCTTTTGGCTAAAATAAAATTCTACTTATTAACCGTATATGGAGAAAAAAATCAATAAATGATTTTTCTCACAGTTAACAGTTTGTAAACGATCCTTTTTATGGTAATTTGACTGTTTTAGCTTTAATGTGGTATAATTACTATGAATAAATTATAATTTAAGATTCTCGAGTAATTTCGGTGCATGTTAGTCAAATAATTTTTAACGGAAATATTACACGTGTGTTTGTTTTTCATACAATTGAGACGCCTATTAAAAAGTTGAGGAATGCATACTTCCAAAAAAGACTTAAAAAACAATTTCAGACTCACACAAAACTTTTTCACAAGTCACACAGCAGTTACATTGAGCAAAAACAGCACGATAGCCTTGTCTGCACCCTATGTCGTAGTAATAGATTCCGCAAAACTGGTCACAAACGTAAGCACAGCTAACGCTAACTAAAGCAAGAGTCAAGATCAGTGATTTAAACATGGCTCTTCCGAAATCAATGTGTTCCTGAAATGACAATTAAGAAAAAGTTAAGTATTTAGATGTGCCATACATATTTTTAGTGTTATTAATATCAACTATTATGTTCAAAGTACATACTTCGATGCTTAAAATATTCTCGATGCGTATTATAAATACCAATCTTATTACGTACTTGAATGTTATGTTAACGAACTATAATGCATAAATAAAGTATGCATAATGCTATGTGTATTTTAAACATTAATCATAAAAATTATTTTATTTACATATCCCATATTCATGCCTGAATTAAAGCCCATTTTGTAACTACTTTCGTATTGATTAAATTTCTGAAACATACTTTTCTTTTCCAGATATTCAATTTTTAAGTTCTTAAATAAATATATAAATTCATTCTACATTGTAAGATGAATTTTGGAACATTGTAGGGTGAACATTCATTCTACATTGTAGGTCTCTTTTATTCCAAGTATGAAAAGTCATTTGTAAGGGAACAGTACGATGCAATGAATTAGTTTTAAAGGTTCCGTGTTCACGCTTCATGAGTGAAACAGAATGTCTGTTCCAGAAATTCATAACAGACGAAATTCTTAATACAAATTCATAAACGAAATTTTCAGTTGTGTTACTATTGTGCTGATTATGATTTGTAATTCTGTAATTTCATGAGTGAGATATAATGTCAGTACCACAAATTCATAACAGGCGAAATTCAAATTCATCGTCGAAATTTTAAGTTGTGTTACTATTGTTCTGATTATGATTTGTATTTCTGTAATTTCATGGGAGAAACAGAATGTCTGTATCAGAAATTCATAACAGATGAAATTCTTAGTAGAAATTCATAGACGAAATTTCAGTTGCGTCAGTACTGTGCTGATTATGATTTGCAGAACACAATTTTACTCTGGGAAATAAATCAAAATAACACTATTCCCTGATTGAAACCATAATTCCCTTCAGAAATAAGCAAATATAAAATAACAGTCGACATGTTTAAAGCTCTTTGAAAATAGGCATCCATCTTCAAGACTTGCCAGACCTGAAAGTAAAGAAACAAACAAAACAAAAACATAACACCTCACCATATCCATAGCGTTAAAAATTCTTATGATTTTGTTTCCCTGTTACATCTTTCCCTCTTCAACAAAATTGTACTCCCTCTTGTTGTTTCTCTTTTCACTAATGTTTTAATGCTATTGATTATTTAAAACTAAGGTTACAAGATTTTCACTATTCTTTCATTGAAATTGAAGATATCTTTAGATACCTTTGGGAATTCTCATATTCAGAAAAGTACGTTTCAATTCCATAAACAATTTGACGGTTTAACCAACTTCCACCCTCCCATTTTTTGTGACATTATCATGCACTATTTCGAAGATAAAGTTTTCAAACTGTTCAAATTCTTATGACGAAAAAAATGTACAGACGATACGCTTGTTTTAGTAGACAATGATTCTGATCTTCAAGAGCTACTTTCTGTTGTCAACTCGATTGACCCCTACATTCAATTTACTTTAGACCCGAAGATTAATTTCATTTTACCTTTTTTCAGGTGTTCTTGTAACTAATTACCCTGATTATTTTTACACCTCTGTTTACCATAAGCATTTTGTGGTCTCTTTGTACTCTCATGTCAATTTTAATTACCGTAATTGTCAAAAAATGTCTGCATTTCATACTTTCCTTTTCCTTGCACATAGCCTTTGCTCTGACACTTTTTCTTTTAACTCCGAACTTAACATTCTCTGCTTGTTTGTTGCTAGCCGTGGATTTAACACATCTATAATTGAACATCCCTCTTCCTGTAATCCTTACAAAGAACTTGTCGCTTAACCTTTTTTTTGGATAATATTCTCTCGCGTTTCAGTTTTTCAGATCTGCTTACAAAATTAAATTTAAATCTCTTGAAGATCCTATCAGCTTTGATAATCGCTGGGTCATTTACCACATTCCTTGTCAGTATGACCTTAATTACATAGGGCAAATTAAGCACGCTTTGAATTTCAGACTTAAGGAACACGATAGATATATCCGTTATCAAGAATTCAAGAAATCTTTAACTGCTTCATTTTGTTGAAAACTTGGGTATAAATTCCATTTCAACAATGCTAAAATTATTTCCTCTCCTGTCACATCAGCTCATCTAGATACCCTGGAATCTTGTTCTATTCATTTTAGTGCTGATTCCCTTGGTTACGCCAATAGTTCCTCCTCATGTTTCCATCCGTGAAAATACATTTTACCCAGATTTGTCTCTTGACCACTGCAATTTATCTTGTTTCCCTTTTCATCTTTTTTCTTTCTCGGTTCTGTGATTTCTCTAGTTTTATTTCTCACCTATATTTTTCCATTTTTTGTTGGCAACTTTACGTTTTTAATTTCAAATCTTTTTTGTTTCTTTATTTTCACGTCTGGCACGCCTATTTTTGAAGTGTTTGAAAAATATCGACTATTATTTATTATTTCTGACGTGAATGAGATTTTTATTCAGGTAATATTCTGTTTCTCGAAATTATTTAATTTATTTAAAAATAACACTAGTTAAAGACAGAGTTGAATAATGAATGAGGAATGCGGGTAATAAATAGGGAAAGACACTCATAAACACTTAAACTCGCAAACGTGAATAATGAAACTCGCATGCATGAATAATGGATTGGGGTTTTTTCACTGATTCGCTGTGTAAATATAAAATACGGACTGTATAAACATGAAAAAAATTGTATTAATAAAGATGTCTTGAATTAATTGAGCGTTAAATCAAAACTCTAATATTGGTAAAAAGTTATCTAAACAAATAGTATAGTAGCAATACATCAGAAAAATGTTAAGAAAACATGGATAAAAATAATTAATTTTCTTTTTAATTTACTGGAGAACTTACTTTTGAATTACTGGGCAAAACCTAATTATCATAATAATTTTGCCATCACCGTATAAATTATTTCCTTATATACTTTCTATTCAGCATGAAAAGACATTTTAGTGAAAAATTTTAGTGACAGAAGCAGTTTAGTGAAAAATTCTAATAAATAATTACTAAATCAAGAAATACTGAATAAGCTTTAAATATTTTCTCTAAAAGTCGCTTTGTTAAAACCTTTCACTCTAAACTAGTTATATAAAAGTTATATATAAAATTATATTATAAATAAAAACACTGAACTTCACTAGTAAAGAAGTGCTCAATAATGCGAACTTATACTTTCAATATTTGACGCGTTACTTCCATTATAAAAATTATAAGCACTACCTATATTATAAGCACTACCTATATTAAAGCACTACTAATTATAAGCACTACCTACCAATATTTAAAACGTGTAACTTTTATCAATAACTAAACACGAGTCGTGTTGTCTCAGGGGATAGAGCACTCGCATCCCAATGAGGTGCCCGGGGTTCAAATCCTAGCGATGGCTAAGAATTGAATTTACACTCTGCTTACATCCCAACCACAGTGATGACGTAAAATATCCTCAGTGGTAGACGAATCATGCGTTAGATTTCTCTTGCCATCAGGCTAACTTTGAGAAATTTTCAGGGTTTTTCTTAGGTTTCTTTCAGGGTTCAGGGTTTTGCAATGCAAATATGGGTTAGTTCCATGAAAGAGTAGTCTACAAAGGCCAATTTCTCCCAATACTTGATCCAGGACCTTTTGTTTTCGGATTGGATTCAAAATTACAAGGCTACGGAGTTACACTTTGGTAGCTGAAACCCCGAATATGGTCAGCTGTTCAACAAAGGTTAGAAAATGAAATAAAACACAACTGTACAATATGCTACATACATGTAATAAAAGAATCTGTATGAAAAAAATCTGCTTACAAATATATTTACAAAGCACTTTTGAAAACTATTTGAACTGAAGACTTAAACTAGAAGTCGGCATATTCTTTAGACATATTGTTACTGCATTTTTCAACAGTATGAATTCATGTAACTCAGAAAAAATAAAAGCTGAAATAAGAGAAAATTAATGACTATTTTATTTAAAAAAAATCAATAATATTTGAGGAATACTTTTATTGATATTGTTAATTATGTCAAATTTAAAAACATTTTTTTCAATGTTTCAAAACTAATTTTTGAAAACACTTGGAGCAGGCTATTCTTTTATTTCATTATTAACATTAATCTTTGATAAGCAAGACGTTCATTTAATTCAATTTGTTTTTTAAACATAAAAAGATATATCTGATTTTTGTATCATATGGTTGCAATACTACTGAACCAAATGCGCAATAAATGAAAAATATCCACTAAAGCAGGTTAATCGTTAATACAAAACATTTCCAATGCCTAAAATTCATGCCTTTATCTTTGTTTTCCCTGTCAAAAAACTAGTTTTAATCCTTATTGAGTTAGATAATGATTCTTTAAGGTTTCTTTAAGATTTATAAGGAATTTCATTTCAAATTTTTACAAATATAATACGATGCGTTTTGTCACTGAATAATTGACTTTCATAGTAATTAATTATTTAGCTTGTGGAAATTGCTACAATATCAATCATTATAAATGTTATAATTTTTTAAAAGAACTATCAGAAAATAATCTTACTCTTGAAGTATCAAATCTTGTTCAAGTTTTCTCGTAATTTCAAAATTTATCTCGAAAAGGTATATTTATATACAAATCATTTCATGTGAAACGAATTGATTAAACATATAGTTGATTTCTTATGCCACGATCGAAAAATGTGAGTAAATTGTCTCAAGTGTGAATTAGCATATATCAATTCAGCCTCAGACATTTGTTCAACTTGAGATTACGATAGATATTTGATTTGAGTTATTTATAGATGTAGAAAGATGAATCAAGACAAGATATCGTTTCAATACTTGGTCTGTTTCATTTCTTTTTTGTTTGCAATGCACGCTTTCTGAGAGAATCAATACTTTGTTTCATCATATTTCAAAAATTTAACGCATGAATATCTTAAAATATTAAATCGTCATTGATTTTTGACCTTTACTGTGTATTGGAAATTTAAAACCAGTCAGTAAACCAATAAAAATTCTTTCATAATTCAATGTGTTACATATAATTTTATGTATGAATGTACACTAGGCAATGACTATGTTTTCAACATTAACGTGATGTTATTTTGAAAAACACTTAGCTAGCTAAATAATCTTTCCAAACTGGTATAATTTATAAAATATTTAAGTCTAAAGTTCAAAGGTGATAATCTATTAATTTTTAAGGTACTCATTTGCTTAGAAAAAAAAATATTCATTATGTTATATATATATGTAATGAATATAACATAATGAACATTAAAATTCTGAATTTCAGAGAAAAATTGGAAATTGTTTAGATACTTTATATATTTATTACTACATATATATTCTGAAAGTAATATAAAAATTCTGCTTAATTTTCTAATCATTGTTACGTCTAAAAATGGAAAAAATTTACTGAACCTACCTTTTTTTATTTCCATCACTAAAATCAACGAATGCAACTTTGGGCAACTATTTTTTGTTTTTATTGGTTCTGCACGATCATTCTTTTGTTTATATATAATCAGCGAGAAGAATACAGGAGATCGTTTTTAAAATCTCATTGAAATTGTAAATTTATATGAAATACACTGTGGCAAATCCTGAGCCACATTGCACCTAACATTGATATTCATTTCCTCGAGCTACATAAAATTAAGTTCAATTTTACCATATTTTGGTATTTTCACTAGTAGTAGAATTTTCACGAGTACTTTCAGTAGAAGATTGCACCAAAGGTAGATATTTTTGAGAAACGAAACACCTATTTATTGCTTTATGACAAACTATTTTATCATCATCAGCATTGGCACGACAGCCCTTTGTGGGCCTGGGCCTTCCTCAGAAGCTTTTCCCATTCTGCCCTTCTCCCAGCAATTGTTTTCCAGTTCCTTACTTTTAGGATGGCAAAATCCTCATCTACACAGTCCTTCCATCTCTTTTCGGGCCTTCCTCTTGGCCTTTTATTGGAGGCATTAGAGACTTTCAATGCTGTTCGTTCTGGGCTCATTCTCACTACATGCCCGGCCCATCTCATTCTACTTAATTTAATAGATTTAATGATATCATCGCCATCAAGGATCCTATATATCTATTTCATACCTCCAACTAAATTTAAGAAATGATCTTCAATTAATGCAAATGAAATATTTACTTACCTAAATAAGTCAATACTTGAAACAACATGCATTAGTCGTCTCCGAGTTGTAAAGAAAACATGCCATCCTAAACAAACATCGTTCAGTTTACAGCCACCGTCAAAGTTCTCTCTTTAACCAAATTTTGGTGCAGTTAGTTTGCACCATGGAAGTATTTCTCGATCATACTTCACAATTTAACACTTTATGTCGCAACCAAAATAAAATGGTGTTTCATTTAACTAAACTTTGGGATAATTAGAAACTTTGTATGAAATACTGGTTAAAGATATTTCCGAATTTTTTTACATTGCATTCAATTTTGTATAAAGGCTTTAAACTACTGTTGTATACAAATTATTTAGAGGGTCAATGTAACAAATGATTTTTAATCTTCTGTAAATGTGAAATATTAATAACAATAATGAACATATAATTATTTCCGAAATAACATCTGATAGAAGCGTATAACAAGACCTCACGTTTAAATACGGCAAACTCCTAACCACTTTGTGTGGAAAATAGAATAATAATAGTTATGATATAATGTTAATTAAATATTTTATATTATTCTTCATACTTTCGAAAACTAAAAATAATTAATGATAAGTAATTATGAGCTACTTATTTATTTATTTTTTAAAGATTTGGAGAACTTTTTTAGAGTTTCGACCACTGAGAATCTGGCTGATTTGCAATAGCTAATTTTTTAAGTTTTAAAATAGTATATAAAATTTATCTAACACTGGCTTGCTGCTTTTCAGTAAGGAGAAAGTGATTATTTGGTAAGTTAATTTCAAATTTATTATCCATTTTTGTCTCATGTGGATTCTTTACAAATTAGGCTTAAATATATGGTGAAATGCTCCTATTTTGCATATTCTTTACAAGAAAGAAAACTAAACCTTTACTTTTCAGACAAGTGATACTGTCTGATGTAGATAAATCTGAATGGAACAGGACCAAACTGAAGGTCGTTGGACGAAATATGTTTGGATGTTTAAAAGTTACTAAAGATGCCGAACTAAAAATGCAGTTTTGTTTTTATAACTAATGACTGTGACCTAATGACCCTGGGGCTTGAGCGGCTACCAGGCGCGACGGCAGGTGGTGGATAGCCGAATGTCCTGTAGCACTGACAGGATAGCCTCTGAATAACAAATAGGAGGTCGCGAACCAACTCCCGTAACCCAGGTGTTACGCGACCCGTGCCTTGGGTGAATGGCACTGCGGTTATAGTGTCTTAACGGAGCCTCTAGTTTGACTGGCGAACATCTAGAGTAATTGCCTTACCCAGTAACTCAGGCAATGCTGGGCTGACTTTCTTTACCTGAGCTTTTTATTTGAGGTAATTTATGGCTGAAAATGACAAAAATACAACTCAAATTACTGCATTTGCAGGTGAAAATCCCAAAGTAGACCTTTCTGCAAAAGAAAAGGAAACTAGGGAAAAACCAACTGAAGGAGATAAAATGAACNAGAAAGTCTATTTTGGGACTTCAAGGCTAAAAACATGCCAATGAATAATAATTAGATTTATATTTCAAAAGAGAAGTTACTTTAAGATCTTTCACTTCCATATAAGGAAAGATTAAACAATTTGCTGTGAGTAATAAATAATTTTGATGAGGCGTAAGAATACAGAAAAGGCAATAATGACTGGCCTCTTCACACTTTTTAATCATCCTATAAAACGCAGGACCTAATGTTTTTGCGTGTCTTTTTGTTGTTTATAATGCCTAGCTAACGTACGTCAGTTTAGACGGGATATGAGTCTTACCCTCTCCAGCTTGGAGGGGGCTGACATGTATGCTTTCACCATCGTTAGTAAATAAAAAAGATTATGCCGAAACTGGACTCGTTAATCATGCTGTTTGGACTCTTAATTAACTAAAAAATATCGGTGTGGATACACCGGTATTACAAGCCGGCAGGATGTTGGCTTCGCGGACTTAGCAATTCTATATATTGGGAACTAGGCCTAACGTGACTGCTACCTCGTCGAGAAGGAAGGATGAGTTTTCACCCCCTTGGATTGAAGAGAAAAACTTGATTGGACTCCCCACTGCTCTGGATTTAATCGTCGATGAAGTGTTTTCACACACCGAAATGGTTTATGATGGTCTACTTAGATGTTCGGCATTCCCTCCCTCCTACTCAGAACTCAAAGAAAAATAAGCTTCAATTTCTCCTTCACTCTCGGTGTTAATTTATGAATTATTTTCACGAAAAGAAAAGAAAAAAAAAGAATAATTTTTTTCCTTTCAACTTTCATCTGATGCTGTGGCTTTCAAGATATATTTTGGATTAATTAGAACTTTATCCAGCTACGTATCCTTTAAGTATTTTTTTTTCTAAAACATTTATTTCTTTGATTTTTAGTGATTAATAAAAAAAAGAAAGAGCGCTAATGATTTTTTTTCTCATCGCCAAGTATTGAAGGAGAAAAAGTGATATATAAATTATTTTTTTCTTCTTTCTCAAAATTTGTGATACTGTTATGATTACATATTTTAGTGATCAAAAAAATTTTTTATTCTGAATAATTGAGTATATTATTAATGTTGGATTGCATTTCTTATATTAATATTCGTTTTATTTTTAAATTATGATATTTTTTTTTTCTCTTCAACGAAATTGATGAAGGTCGACGTTGGAGAGTAGGGTGATCATATTTTACTGAAATTAGATATGAGTAATGATAAAACTTTTTATTATGAATAATTGAATTGAATGTTTTTAAGAGTTATAATTGCATTTCTTGTGTTTATGTTGCTTTTTTTTAAAATATGATATATTGTTTTTATAGTGCATTTAAAATGTTTTTGAAGGAAATAAATGCGGTTTAAACGTCAATTAAATTAGTAATGGCAAACAAAATTAAGTTCCTTTTTTAAACTTTTGTTTCCTAATGATTTAACACGATTAAATCAAAAAAAAAAAAAAACTTAAAGGAAATTTGTAAAACTTTTGCTTTTTCGGACTTGGTCAAAACTAAATATTCCTATGAAAAAAAATGTGAAAACTTAAATGTTACCCAAACAAAAGGACAGTTAACACTCAACAAAATTTGTGAGTTTCCCTTATTATGAAATATAGGCGAAATTTTTAACTCAGTTAAGTTTTTATACTTGATACTGATTTACCATATGCTTCAGTAGGGTTGTAAACTTGCAAAGATTTTTGTTTGTCTATTGATTGTGTCGGTCCAGTTGTTACTTAATTTGGTAAGAGATTGATCACCTCTGCTAATTCAAACAATGACAACTTATCTTTGCACATTAGACAGAAAACTTCTCAAAAAGTTAAGGTTAAAAAATTGTTGAAAAAATAAAAGTTTGATGTTTCAATAAAAGTAAACATCGAAAAAATAAAAGTTAAAGATGTTTCAGTAAAGGTAAGCATCGAAAAAGTTAACGATGTTTCAGTAAAAGTAAACATCGAAAAAGTAAAAGTTGAAGATGTTTCAGTAAAAGTAAACATCGAAAAAATAAAAGTTGAAGATGTTTCAAAAAAAAGAAAACATTGAAAAAAATAAGGTGAAAGGTAACAAAAAGAAAAGAAAAAATTGGAAAAAGAAAGAATGACCAAGAAACTGATCACAAAAAAAAAATTAATAGTACATGAATTAATAGTACAAAAAAATTAAAAGTACAAAAAAATTAATAGTACAAAATTTTGAAATAGTACATGTATCAAAACTTAGGAAAAATCACAACCCACAAATGTTAGAATTAAATCATGAATAGTATCCAAAAGAACAAATTTTTTTGCTTTCTTCAAAGGAAGAAGTAATCCCTATATTTTTGAGAGATCCGAATCGCGTGTGGAGATGTTTGGCGAGGAAACTTGAAAAAAAAAAATTTTTTTTTTCTCATCTCAGGGAGAAAAAATTTTCTAAACTATTTTTGTATTGTCCAGTCCGGATCTCTCAATTTCACAGTGCTTCATGAAATTCTGTTTTCCTCAGTTTTAACGGGGAATACAGACTTTCATCAAGTAAATAACCCCATTAACCATACAGAATCTTAAATTCTGATTAAATGACACTTGTTGTCCAGTTCGTTTTGCATAAAAAAATTTGTATATTCTTGTGTGGAAAAATTTTTGAAAAGTTTAGTAGAAAAGTTATAAATTTATGTTTAATTTTTCTTTCTGTTTAGTTCACTAAACAGATAAATTTTATTATTGTGTTTTATAGTTGTTACTGCAAATAATTTTTTCACATGTTGAAAAAAGGTTATTTATAAGAAAGAGGACAGTCATACCAACATAAAGTTTATAAATTCATAGTATTCTAAAATTTTATTTTGGCTTACCAAAATTTTTTGGGAGGGGATGTAATATAAAAATTATAAATACTTTTGTATTAATAAAAGCATTAAAACTTCATTCGTTTTTATAAAATATCTTTGGTAAAGGATAAGGGTAGAAATTCTATTTTGGGACTTCAAGGCTAAAAACATGCCAATGAATAATAATTAGATTTATATTTCAAAAGAGAAGTTATTTTAAGATCTTTCACTTCCATATAAGGAAAGATTAAACGATTTGCTATGAGTAATAAATAATTTTGATGAGGCGTAAGAATACAGAAAAGGCAATAATGACTGGCCTCTTCACACTTTCTAAGCATCCTATAAAACGCAGGGCCGAATGTTTTTGCGTGTCTTTTTGTTGTTTATAATGCCTAGCTAACGTACGTCAGTTTAGACGGGATATGAGTCTTCCCCTCTCCAACTTGGAGGGGGCTGAGATGTATGCTTTCAGCATCGTTAGTAAATAAAAAAAGATTATGCCGAAACTGGACTCGTTAATCATGCTGTTTGGACTCTTAATTAACTGAAAAATATCGGTGTGGCTCCACCGTTATTTCACATATATGTATGAATATAACATAATGAATATTAACATTTTGAATTTCGGAGAAAAACTGGAAATTGTTTAGATACTTACTTTATATATTTTGAGGGATACTTACTTTATATATTTATATTTTATATAATATAAAAATTCTGTTTAATTTCCAAATCATTGTTATGTCTAAAATTAGAAAAAATTTACTGAACCTTCCTTTTTTTTATTTTCATCACTAAAATGAATGAATGCAACTTTGGGCAACTATTTTTTGTTTTTATTGGTTCTGCACGATCATTCTTTAGTTTATTTATAATCAGCGAGAAGAATATAGGTGATCTTTTCAAAAATCTTATTGAAATTGTAAATATATATGAAATACACTATGACAAATTCCGAGCCACATTGCACCTAACATTGATATTCATTTCCTGGATACATAAATTTAAGCTCAATTTTACCATATTTTGGTATTTTCACTAGTAGTAGAACTTTCACGAGTATTTTTAGTAGAAAATTGCACCAAAGGTAGATATTTTGGGGAAACAAAACACCGATTTTCATTTTCTTTTTTTTATTCTATAAAAGCAGAGGAAGTTTGCATCATTATTAGGTATTTTTAAAGCTCTCAATTGCAGGATAAGGTTGTTTTCATTTGTCGTAACAAAACTATTTACCGTAAGTAGGTTGTTTTATGACAAACTATTTTATAACACTTCTTAACTTCAATTAATGCAAATAAAATATATACTTACCTAAATAAGTTGGTACTTGAAACAACATGCATTAGTCGTTTCCGAGTTGTAAAGAAAACATGCCATACTAAACAAACATCGTTCAGTTTACAGCCACCGTCAAAGTTTTGTCTTTAACCAAATTTTGGTGCAGTTAGTTTGCACCATGGAAGTATTTTTCTATCATACTTCACAATTTAACAATTTATGGTGCAACTAAAATAAGATGGTTTTTCATTTAACTAAACTTTGGGATAATGAGAAACTTTGCATAAAATACTGGTTACAGATATTTTCGAATTTTTTTACATTGCATTCAATTTTGTATAAAGGCTTTAAACTACTGTAGTATACAAATTGTTTACAGGGTTAATGTAACAAATGATTATTAACAATAATAAACATATGATTATTTCCGAAATAACATCTGATAGAAGAGTATAACAAGACCTCGCGTTCCAAATATGGCAAACTCCTATCCACTTTGTATGGAAAATGGAATAATAATAGTTATGATATAATGTTAATGAAATATTTCATATTATTTTTCATACTTTCGAAAACTAAAAATAATTAATGATTAGTACTTATGAGTTACTTATTTATTTATTACCATTGAGAATCTGACCGATCTATAATAGCTAATTTTAAAATAGTATGCAAAATTTTTCTTACACGGGCTTGCTACTTTTCAGTGAAGAGAAAGTGATTATTTGTTAAAATAATTTCAAATGCATTATCCATTTCTGTCTCATGTGGATTTTTTACAAATTAGGCTTAAATATATGGTGAAATCTTCCTATTTTGCATATTCCTTACAAGGGAAAAAGCTGAACCTTTATTATTCAGACGAGTGATACTGTCTGATGTAGATAAATCTGAATTGAACAAAGCTAAACTAAAGGTCGTTGGACAAAATATGTTGGGATGTTTAAAAGTTACAAAAGTTGCCGAACTGAAAATGCAGTTTTGTTTTTATAACTATTAATGACTGTGAAGTTTCTATCTAGGTAAATGAATAGGTACGGTTTTCTACGCAATTTTGTCGTTGAATTAAATGAGATAAAAGCAAAGTCCATGGAAGTTTTATAATTAGGATAATTTCTTATGTACAATTTCGAACTTATACTTTTTTCAGCATCTAACATTGGCATTTAGACAAGTGAAGCAGTAGTGTTTCGTGCATAATTTTTATATTAAATTCAATTAAATAAAAATTCAATTAATCAATAGAATTATTCATTTCGAAACTATTGGAGTTTCATGTGAAAACGGGTATACATCAAAAACTGTAGCTTTCATTCATGAAATCAGCACGTAACAAAAAAAACTGCTTGAGAATCAATATATCAAATGTGTAAATGAAAGTCTCAGACAACAATTCAGTACAAAGAGAACAAATTAGTACAGGACGAATTTGGCAGAACGAATTTGGTTTTCCAAATAGGGCCACAAATGCTTTATTGGATTAAGGTCAGGGGAATTTGGGGGCCGAGACATGACTTGAAAGTCACTGGAATGTTCCTCGAACCAATCCATGACGATTCGACCCTTATGACATGGTGCATTATCCTGTTGGTAAACACCATCCCCCGCAGGAAAAACTGTTGCCATGAATGGGTGAACCTGGTCTGTAATTATGTTCAAGTAGCTTACAGACGTCAGGGATTGTTCTATGAGGATTATGGGTCCTAATGTGTCCCATGAAAACATTGTTCCTGGGTGAGAAACCATGAAAACTTGGTCTAGCCCAATGTTATAGATGGAGGGTGGTCATAATGTAATGGTTCTTCGGTGTATTTTAAAGTGGTAATTAATCAATTGTGATTCTTGGTTTAATAAATTCAATTTAGTAGATTTTTGTCCACCACTATTTCTAATTAATTTGTAGGCTTATATAATTCACCACTTTTTATTTGTAAAATTCACTTATTAGTTATTTACCTTTTTTTTAACTACTTTGGCGTGTCCGGAGCAGCTGACATCTCTGAATGCTTATCCCTTTCTTTAGATTGCAATTCATTGGATTGGTGGCAAAGAAAATCTGTATTTTCAATTTGTGAAAAAAATGGCACGTGATAGAATTTTTTTTAAACACTTTTCCACAAATCAAAATTTCTGAATATGTTTTTTCTGATCCATGATGGCTCAAGGGTTAGACCACTCGCATCCTAATGACCTAGCCCAGGTTGAAATCGATTGAAATCCCAGTGATGAATGCTCGATACGAATTCTGCACCCAACTATCACCGACCATGCTGATGATGTAAAATATCTTCAGTGGTAGCCGGATCATGAATTAGAATTCCCTTGAAGCCAGGCTAAGCATGGGAAGTTTTGTGGTTCTCCTCTCCATATAACGTGAATGCGGATATGGTTCCATCAAAAAGTCCTCAACGAAAGCAAATTGTATATCTGACATCTCCAAATAAAACAGTTAATAAAACAGTTATTTAAACATTTATGAATGCAATTTAATCAAATATATGTTAAATACTTTAGAAATATAGAACAAACAAAATTTTTAAAACTGATTTTCAAACTGATTCTACTTAAACCGGCATACGGCTTAAGAAAAAGATAAATTTTTAAAAACTGATTTTTGCTTAAAATAATTATAAAATCCCGTGTACCAGAATAGAAATATAAATTTGAGAAATAACTTTACATGAAACATTCATAATATTGTATATAGCACAAAAAACATAAATTATTTTTTTTGTTCTTAAAACAATTATAAAAATGCATGTTTTCCAACAAAAAGCATAATTTAAATTCAAAAAAAAATATTTTAATTGAAATAATTATACAATTTCATGCATATCGCAAATGTAACCAAGTTTCTTTGGCTTCAGAACCCTTAAAACCCTTTCGCGGCGGGAAGCGCAAACGCGCGCTTATCGCTGAGGCCGGCAGTCTCTCTCACGAGTGTCTGTTCTGGGCCGGAGGGTTTTTTGCTGTTAAGCCTAAATCCATGAAATTACCGAAATATCAACGCGTTGTTTAATAATATTCTGTAGAGTATTTAAATGACATATGATTTATATATATTTCCATAGATATTTTATTTACTTAAGTCATTTCTTGAGTGTCTGTACTGGGCCGGAGGGTTTTTTGCTGTTAAGCCTAAATCCATGAAATTACCGAAATATCAACGCGTTGTTTAATAATATTCTGTAGAGTATTTAAATGACATATGATTTATATATATTTGTTGAGGATTTATAATAACAGATGGAGCTGAGCGCAAACAATTTTTTTTTCTGCACTTCTTAAGTTTCAGTTTGGATTTAATCACTGAACCACAATGAAATAAAATCCTTTTAAATATTACAATTTGTGTAATTATTGTTGAATTCGAGTCATGGTGCATCGACCAGGAATAGGCCATCTGCATGAAATGTAAGTTAACATTTGTTTTGTTTGGTCTCCCTTAAGTCGGTAATTTATTTTGATATTTTATTGTATTAATTGTATTGTATTTAATATAGTAACGTGCGAGCTGTTTATAATGGATGATTTTGAAAAATTAAAGTCTAAAAGAGCAGTAATCAGACAGCTGATTACAAAATTAATAAATAAAATTGATAAATCGTTATTAGAAACACTTCCTAATTATCCTGATTTGTATGATTCACTAAATTAGCTAATTGAAAAAAAACGAAACTTTAAAAGATCTTGATTTGAAAATTGAAAATTATTTTGATAAAAGCGATGAATTAGAGAGTGAAATTATACAAAGTCAAGAGTATCAAGATCGAGTAGTGGCTTATAAAGGCAAAATTGAAAGATATTTACTAAAATGCCAGACTACAAGACAGGAAGTAACGGTTAATAGAGGTAGCAATTATTTACAAGAAAATATAACTTATGGAAGTATCTCGCACGTTGCTAACGTTAAATTAC
>NC_092207.1:65564968-65583176 GCF_043381705.1 Parasteatoda tepidariorum
AAGCAAGAAGAAGAAGAAGAAGAAGAATGACTGTGAAGTTTCTATCTAGGTAAATGAATAGGCACGGTTTTCTACGCATTTTTTCCGCTGAATTAAATGAGATAAAAGCAAAATTCATGGAAGTTTGATAATTATGACAATTTCTTAAGTAAAATTTTGAACTTATACTTTTTTTAGCATCTAGCATTGGCATTTAGACAAGTGAAACAGTAGTGTTTCTTGTATGAATTTTATATTAAATTCAATTAAATGAAAATTAAAATAATCAATAGAATTAATCATTTCAAAGCTATAAGAGTTTTATGTGAAAACGGGTATAAATCAAAAACTGCAGCTTTCATTCATAAAATCGTCACATAACAACAAAAAAAATTGCTTGAGAAACAATCTATCCAATGTGTAAATGGTAGTCTCAGACTACATGTCAGTACAAAGAGAACAAATTAGCTCAAAACTGCAATTATTGTAATGATGATACTAATGATTTTTAAGTTTTCAATCTTGATGTAATTAAGTTTCTACTGGTTTCATTCAAGTGAGTGTAATAAAATACATTAGAGATAGCACCACATTTAATGAGAAAAAATATATTACTTTCTCAGCTCTAATGACAGCGAGCAATTTTTAACTGAGATCTTTCAAAATAAAATAAAAAGTATGGTTATATAATATTAGATAAAAATTTGTTTTTATTTAATATTGAGAGTCACAAACTCTCCTGAATAACACATATATTAACTATTATAGATTACTTAAGTCATTAAATGCTTATCCCCTTTTTCAGATTACAATTCAACGGATTGGTGGTAAAGATAATCAGTATTTTCTATTTGTGAAAAAAAAATGGTTCTTGATAGAATTTTTTTTTTTTTACACTTTTCCAGAAATCAAAATTTCTGAATAAGTTTTTTGTGATCCATGATGACTCAGGGGTTAGAGCCCTCGCCTCATAATGAGCTGGCCCAGGTTAAAATCCCAGTGATGGATGGTCGATATGAATTCTGCGCCCAACTAGCTCCGACTAAGCTGCTGATGTAAAATATCTTCAGTGGTAGACGGATCATGAGTTAGAGTCCCCTTGAAGCCAGGCTAAGCATGGGAAGTTCTGTGGTTTTCATCTCCATATAACGCGATGGTTCCATCAAAAGGTCCTCCACGAAGGCGAATTCCATCGAATACTTGATTCTGAAGTTCTCTTGTCTTCTGGATTGAGTTCGAAATTACAAGGCAACGGAGTGAAAAGTTGGTAGACATAAACTCAAAATTGGGTCGCCAGTTCAACAACAGTTCAAAGAATAAATAAATAAAATAAAATAAAGTTTTTCTGAATCTATCAGATGGTGCTATTGGTTTTCAATTACGTTTTTATATGTAGAATTCTGTTATTAACCTATAAATTTTTCAAAAACTTCAATTTTCACCTTCTATACAACGGTAAGTTCAATTCATCCGCACCTTTCCATGTAAAATGCTGCTACAATTTATAATTTTTATCGTTCATCGCTAACTTTAATCTATGCGTTTTAAATAGTTTAAGCAAGTGGAATAAATCAACAGTTCGTAAATTTTTAAAATTTTAGGATAATGTAATAATCTTTCAAGCTCTTAAAGTACAGGCAATTTTAGTTAAATAAGTTATTTAAATAAATAAAAGGAGATAGAAAATTTTCTGTAAGAAAAGTGTTCTATATTTTTAGCTCGGAATAGCGAGATATTTTTTAGACCAAATTTGCAAAATATTTTTGCATGTACAAGTTTAAAAAGTGCAGAAAATATATAGTATTAAATTGGGGATTAATATTGTTATAATTTATAATAGCGTACACTTGCCAAACGGTTTTTAATATAATAGTGTAACAAAATATGTAGTAAAGAGTTTTGATTAAAATTTAAATATTAAGTAACTATTGATAAAATATAAATATTTAAATTTCTATCAATATTTCTATTAATATTATGTCTAAGCTTAAAAATATTAAGTGTTTTATAGTTATGTTTTATACTAATGTTTCATAATTATAATGTTTCCTTCAAAATACAGACTTTCTATGAAATACATATTTGTCATTACTGTCTTTCTAGTCATTAAAATAATTTAATTTTCTTTTTTGTATATCTAACATCTACATATAAAACAGTTAATAAAACAGTATTTTAAACATTTATGACTGTAATTTAATCAAATATATGTTTTGAAATACTTTAAAAATATAGAGCAAAAAAATTCTTTAAAACTGATTCTTCTTAAAATAATTAATCTGCATACAGCCTAAAAAAAAGATAAATTCTTAAAAAATGATTTTTGCTTAAAATAATTATAAAATCCCGTGTATCAGAAAAAAAATATAAATTTGAAAAATAACTTTACATGAAACATTCATAAAACTGTATAAAGCACAAAAAACATAAATTTATGTTTCTGTACTTAAAACAATTATAAAAATGCATGTTGCACAACAAAAAGCATAATTTGAATGAAAGAAACTATTTTATTTGAAATAATTATACAACTTCACACATATCGCAGAGATGTAACCAATTTTCTTTGGCTTCAGAACCTTTAATTATCAACGTTCTGGTGGCAAGTTCGATATTGCAAATTTTGTATATAAAGACATCTATGAAAGTATTTATTAATTACTTCCATTATATATTTAATAAGAGTATTAAATTTATTCGAAATTAAGTATATTCAGTTAATCGTATTTTGAATATATTTAATAAGAAGAATGGAGCCGTGTTGTTTCAGGAGATAGAGCGTTCGCCTTCCAATGATGTGAATCGAAATCGGATCCCGGCGATACGAATTCCGCTCCCGACTCGCACCGACCACAGTGCTGACGTAAAATATCCTCAGTGGTAGACAGATCATGGGTTAGAGCTGTGTTTCCCAACCTTTTTTGTGCCATGCCCCACCTAAGACTTTCTAAAATTCTTATGCCCCCCCCCCTATGTAACATATACATAATTTTTAATATTAAAAAATCGAATTGTTCACTTGAGAAACTTAGGAAATTGTTAGCGAAACAAAGTAAGTAAATTTTCAGAACATATAATGAAAAACTAAAATTCAAATAATTTTAATAAAGATTTTTCTATAATAATTTAATATTTTAATTTAGTGAGATTCTTGCCCTTGATGCTTGCTGCACGTAGATTTTATCTTAGGTTCCAATTTGGTTAGCTTCAGTCTCAAGTCTCCCCGTTGTGTTATATCCAGACGATTTCTTTTTTTTACCAATAAAATCATTTACAGCACTAAATCCACATTCAGCTAAATATGAAGATGGAATCGGTAACAATAGTTTTCTTGCACATTTGATTGAATTTGGGTATTTGTTTTCTGTTTCCTCACGAAGCCATGCCATCACTCCTTTCATATTAAATAAAGTTTTAACTGACTCATCATTTTGCATTTCTGCAAGTTCTTCTTGATATATTTGATATATCAGACAAATCCACTAACATGGACTGCAACATCCATGTTGGAAAATAAATTTGTTTTAAATCAGAATATCTTTCTTTTAAATCAGCCGATAGAATTTTCAGATGATAGACAATAACAAGTAAAGGGGTATCATTTACTTCACATTTTTGGAGCCAATGAAACTGTTCAAAGTTTTTGTTGTTAATATATTTCTGACATAACTCAATAAGGGTAATGAAGCCAAATATCTTCGCTTTTGCATCAACAAGAGTTTTATTTGTTCCTTGAAGTTTCTTATTTAATATATTCAGTTTTTCAAAGATATTGGCTAAATAACTCACAAATGCTTTACCATCGACTGTAAACAGATACTTCATTTCAGGTTTGTCGCTTAAAAAATCCCTAAGTCACATAATATTTATTGACCGCAATTATTTAAGAATTTGCTTTTTTCTTTCGATTTTGTCACCGAAATCTCGCATTGCATTTAAATGGCCCAGAGCAAAAGGTTTAAACTCATGTCGAGTCCATTTTTGAATTGCCCCCCTTTACAATCAAATTGCCGCCCGGTAGGGCGTGGGCCCCACGTTGGGAAACACTGGGTTAGAGTGAGTCCCCTAGCCGTCAGGCTAACTGTGGAAGGTTTTCGGCGTTTTCTCTACATGTAACGCAAATGCAGGTTAGTTCCATCGAAAAAGTCCACCTGGAGGACAAATTTCTCGAAATACTCGATCCAGGAGTTTCCTGGTCTTCTGGATTGGGTTCAAAATTACAAGGCTACAGAACTGAACGTTAGTAGTCGTAAACCATGAATTGGGTCTGCTGTTCAACGACGGTTATAAAATAAAATAAGAAGAATGAATTTCCTCAGAATCAGGTTATAAAAGAATGAATTTGGAATGAACCTTTGAAAATATAAATCAAGAATTCGAGCTTGCAATTTTCAGCTTCAAAATTCAAATTGATTTAAAATTGAATTAAATTCATTAAGGAAATTTTTTACCTGTACCAACCTACTTGTTGTTGTTGTTGTTGACGTATGCCTGTTTAGGCAGAGGGGGTGCGATTGTTCTTGTTTTTCAGTGGCGCCATCTATGGCCAATAATTCGACTTCTGCCATACCATACGTCGCACCCGTTTATAGGGCGGACCCATTCATTCATCCACAGATCGTAGTTTTGACCTGAATCAGAGAACGATCGATCTCCAATCCAGTACCCCCAGAGGTGTTGATTTGTTATGGGAACATGGAGGACTTTTGCGACTCGACAGATTTAACGTGCATCAGTCACTTTACTACACGGGTACCAACCTACTAAAGTATTTATCTTTCATTCAAAGAAATATATTTTTATTCTGTTTAATTTTTTTTATTATTATTATTCTGTTTACTGTGACAATTGAAGCCAACAATTTTCCTCATCGGTCAGTATTAGGGTCGAATATTTCATCAGAGGGGGGAAGAATAAGTGATGAATTTGGTAACAGTTTTTACCAAGGAAATGTTAAAGCTCGCTTAAAATAGAGAATTCTTAGAATTTAGAAAAAATATTATCTAGTTTTTTAATTGTAATTTTAATTACACAAATATTGAGTGAAAAATTGTGATCTTCGAGGCGACTGTGTCCCTTCATTTAAGAAATGTGAGGGGGCTAAATTCCTCTCCCCCTCCCCTTCATCGGTCCCCATCATACCCTTTTAACTCTTCCACGGAGTACTGGGGTTTCTTGAAACACCATATGGGAACCACTGCTTTATAGCTCAATAAAACATTAAAAAAATTATACGGGATCTTTTAGAAACATGAATTGGGGCTAGGATAACCTAGTTGGCAGAGCGCTGGACTCACGCTCGTAAGATCGGAAGTTCGAATCCAGCCGGCTGAAGACTCCCTGTGTAGTAAACGGTGACTGCTGCACGTTAAATCTGTCAGGTCACGAAGTCCTCCATGTTCCCATAACAAATTACAAATGTTGGGGTACTGAATTGAAGATTTATTGGTTCAGGTCAAAACTACGATTTGTGGAAGAATGAATGGATGTATGAATGGGTCCGCCCTCTGAAGGGATGCGACGAATAGGTGTGGCTGAAGTAGAATTTTTGACCATAGATGGCGATACTGGAAAACAAGAACAATTTTACCCTTTGCCTTAACGGCCAATGACAACAGTAAGAGAAACATGAATTTACTTTTTCAATGTAACACTTGGTTATCTAACTTTAAACTTGTAAAAGATTACAGAATATTTATAAACAAACGTTTCTAAATTGAATAACAATTTAATAAATTGAATAGCTTGTTGGGCAATGTTCGTTTTTCGTAAAAAAGAAGGACTGAAAAAACACTTACAAATGAAAATTAACTGGAATATAATCCTGTGTTATGACATAATCTTTAACACATGAACAAATTGAAACAGTCACGATTATTAGATTTATAAAACACGAACGTGCCAACATGAATAATGCATCTTTTACAAAGTTTCCTTTTTGGTATGATGTCAGTTATGTCATCATTTTGTTACATCAAGTAATAAATAATTATGAGATTCTTGAATTACTCTTTAATTAACCTTGACATTTTATTCCAGTTTTAATGTGAAGGTCAAAAAAATTTGCCATGCATACCAGGCAAAAAGTATTAGACGTATTATTATTAAAAAGTATTAAAGTGACCCTTTTTCATTACCAGTCTCTTATTAAAACTAAATACAAGTATCCATGAATAAATTAAAATGAGGATTTAAAATTGAATAAAATTTGATGTGAGAGTATTATTAATTTCTAATAATAAGTTGTAAGTAAAGTTTAAATCATAAAATTGCATTTATAGAGTAATATAAATTTTTAATTTTTGCTTTAATTTTTAGTTTTTAGCAAATTATTTTTTCAAACGTGGCTCAAGGCATAAATTATAATATACTAAATTTGTGTTTTCAGGAAATTGAATTAGTCATGACTAATAAATAAAAATTTCCAAATTGATTCGTGTCCAAACGATAATTAACAAACACATTTTCACGGATAACTGCACTTACACCTAAGGATCTACGCAACAAAATTTGCTGAAATTCCGTAGTTAATAAGGCGTTTCATCGTGATTTTAATAAATAGTAATTAATTCTGTAATAATCAAATCACCTTTCAATCATGTATAAGGTCTATGAAATTCATTGCAACTTTGTGTTTTAGCATTTTATTAAAAGCCAGGACAAAGTTCAATCGAATAGTAATTTCAAATTTTGGTGTCTAATCTTCATCATTCTTTGCATTGAACTTCTCGAGGAATGCTCAAATTCTCTATTTTACCAATAACAAATGGATACATTATGTTATAAATATATATAGGGTGTCCCGCAAATGTTGAGATAAACTTCTAGTGGAAATCAGTCACCTCATGGGGATTAAGAATTACCTAGGAAACCATGATCGCAAATGTCATCCTACGCTGCTAGGGACGCTTTCCTATTATGAACAGGACATGTTTTTCACGTACCTTTGAACTTTTGAACTTGCACTTTTATTTTTCAAAAATATTTTAACTTCATATAAAGTTTATATTGCTATTATAACTATCGTTGAATTGCCAACCCTATTTTTAGGTTAACGATCACTAATGTAGCCTTGTCATTTTGAATCTAATCCAGATGACAAGGAAACTCCTGAATCAAGTATTGGGGTACATTTGCCTTCCTGGAGGACTTTTTGATGGAACCAACCCGCATTTGCGTTATATGGAGAGGAAAACGACGAAAACCTTCCACAGCAAGCCTGACAGCAATGGGTTTCTAACCCATTATCCGTCTAGCACTGAGTATATTTTATGTCAGCACTGCGATCGGTGCGAGCCGGTTGCGGAATTCGAACTGACCAGTCATCGCTGGGATTCGAACCCGTTCACCTCATTGGAAGGCTAACTCTCTATTTCCCGAGGCAAATATATATGTTACTATTAGTTAGTGTTGACTTTTTTTTTACTAAAGTGTAGCTTATCTAAATAGTTTATTTATGGTAAAGCATTTCATCTCAGAAAACGTAGTGAAAAACTCCTCAATAAAAATTTTATTTTGCATCATAGAGTGTAAATTTATCCCTATTTGTCAATACAAATAGAATCTTGATAAATTGAGTAGTGTCATGTCCTAAGGATAAGCTATCGCTTTGTTCAAAGCAATTCATATATTTTCCACTTCAGTTCAGAAGCAAAATGAGGTTATTTATTAAAGCATAGCTAATCGAAACAGTTTAAACATGGTTAACTATTTCATGTCAGAAACCTGGCTCACAACCGTCAGATGGATTTGATGATGATTTGAAATATATTTGATGATGATATAAGTTGTTGCGATGACGCGTCTCAAGAAATTTACATTGACATGATTTCTCAATATAAAAATCACGATGTTTTATTGAATTAATTAAACTATTTTTTGAATAAATCATTTTAAGACGGAGTCAGAATTGGTTTCATGTCTGAATATCATTCAAACTAAACAGCAGAGTAAATATTAACTAGATGAGTTGGAAATTGTTATAGATAACCTCTAACTCGTTATATGACCTTGGGATATTTTAAAAAATAACGTAGGTAATATTGACACACGATTTTGAATGCATACTATCATTAACATATTCGTTTTTTAAATTCATTTCATGAGGTAACTCAGAAATTTTTCTGATGTAATGGAACATCAGTTATAGATGTCACCACGAATGACAGAAATCTATAGAATGTCGACTTTCACGGGTGAATGTCAACAATCACATAGTCGCTTTGGTGAATGTCTGAAATATTTGTTATATCCGATTTGATATTAATTTATTCGTTGATATAATTATATTTATTTGATGTTTTAATATCTGCTAAGGATAGATTAGGAGAAATATCAGTGTTCGGAAAACCCTCAAATGTATACCGGTCAATCGCACTAAATATTAAAAAACATCAGTGTAGGATATACCGGGCAGAGGCATTTAACTAAACCTAGTATATGTTTCGGACATTTATCAAAGAGACTATGTGATTGTCAACATTCACCGGCGAAAGTCAACAACCACCAATTTCGGTTATGCACAGTAACATGGATATTGATAGTAGCTGATATCAAATTTTCCTATTAACATATCATATTCTTAAAACAATTAATTCTTGCGCAGTTGGAAACTATTTTAAACTGCGACCCGATTAGAAACGAATTGGCATGATAGAGTTACGAAAAATAGCTGCTATTTTTTTCAATAATCTGATTTAAAAACTTTTAAACCCTGCTGTTAAAAATGTTAAAAATGAACTTTTGAAGAAACAATTTTAATATTTCATCATCGATATTTCCAAAACACTAATTAAAATTAGGAGGAAACATCATTTTTCCCAACAGATGCATTCTGTTAAACGCTTAATATTTTTTCAGTTTTTAAATAAGTATAACAACTGTAATAATGCAAATAACAATTTTAAATTAACTTTTCATTAATTGAAAATATTTAATTTATTAGTTAATATCAGTAATATAAACTTTATTTCTCTATTTACTGTTATATTCTTATGGTCAATAATTTCTCTTGTGCAAAATTGGATATAACTTTAAAACTATGAAAACTCGCAGTTTTAATATTAAATTCTAAATAAAAGCAACTTTGTTTAATTTAAACTAACAGATAGATAATATTAAATATACATTAGAGTTCAGTTTTTAAAAAGTGCACAAACAAATAAATTTCAGCAAGTACGAACTCGTATAAGCATAAAAATATTTTTACAGTGAGGTAACATTTGTCAAAGACAATCTCAGTTTATAAGAACTTAACTGAATTTATTCTTAAAAATCAACTATAATACCCCATACTACGCAAAAGTTTCCAATTTTTGGCATTCAGTTCTTATTGAGTTTGTAAATAAATAATTAACTTGTGAAATAGAATGAGAATTGAGCATGAAATAGAACACTGAAGAGTGTCCTATTTCAGTTTTCAGTTCAATAATAATACTCACTCAATAATTGATATAAAAATGGCCCTTATCCATTTCTAGGGTTTTAAAAATGCTTTTCATCAGTGCAGACTTAAAACGTCCTCAGTGGTACACGAATTATGGGTCAGAATTCTCTTGGTGTCAGGCTAACCGATAGAGATTTTCCACTTTATGTAACACAAATGCTGGTTATTTTCGTCAAAATGATTCTCATTAAGGCTAGTTTCTCCCAATGCTTGATCCACGAATGCCTTTGCTTAACTTCACTTGAAAAAAAATAGTCGTATACACAAAAATTTATGTTCAATGACGGTAAAAAAATAAACTACGATGCAAACCTATTTAATTAGGCGTCACTGGTATCAATAATGTCTGTGGATTTTTTTACAGTTTTTTAGCGATTAAGGTTGTTTATTGTATTATTTCAAGAACTATTAAAGAGTTATCATTAGCTTTATTGAAATCATATCATACATATTGTGTTTACAAAATTATTATTCTCTAAATTCTCAGAATAACCAGCTCAACGTTGAAACTTCATATTGATATTTTGAACCTTAATACAGTACAAATTTGCTGCAAACTTGAAAAAGTGTTAAATTTAATTATGCTTCCATTCAAACTGAACCATAGTATCTCAATATCCTCTTTAAGAATTATCATAGTGAATCTAAATTTAGCACCATATTGCTGTTGCAGTTAATTTGAATGATATTATAGTTCAAAAAGATGAAAACTTCCAATAATGGGTCTGTTTCCCGACACGGAGCTTTTGGAGCCAGTTCCAATCTGTGCCGTTCGAAAGCAAACTGGAACTCTTAGTCGGTTTTCATCTTAATAGAAAAGTAGAGATATTCCTTCCGTTTCTCTTTATAATAATTTCAATAGCCTTGAAAACTAACTTTTCATTTTAATACAAAATATTTTCAAACATTCAACCGACAATATTTTTGTTCCTTTTTCATCAAAACACTTCATATAAAATTGAGAGTTTTGATTTGGAACATACAAAGTAGAACTATCAAACTATATTCAGTAATAATATTCCCTATGTTTGTAAATATCGTAAATTTTATTTCGAAACTCTTTGGGTTTAACAGTTTTATTGTAGCCTTATTTTCCTACGGAAACATTTAAATATTAATAAAAGGATTATTATAAAGTGGCGAATAATGAAGTCACTCAGTTAAATGATTAAATGCCGTTAATCTCTAAACAATAGTCTTCTATGAAGTTAAAGAAATTTGGAGCAGGCTCATAAAGCCGTGGAACAGATCTCTTACAATTTTATTGAAAGTTTTACAAATACTGTTTAAACAAAAATCCATCATATAACACAATAAATATTCTGCCGCTATTATACAAGAGGTATTTTTTATGAATGTCATAATCAGCATAATTGCAGTTTGGGTGAAATGTAAGACCTTATGAGGAATACTCATAAGCTTTATTATCCATACAGTCATATTTTTTGATGCTAAAATCATTCATCTCCATATCACCATTTGTAGCAAATTTCACAGACTTTTTTACATTTTTTCCATTACAATGTTCCTTTTCTGGCACTATATTCAATGCTTCTTTAACTGTGGGGAAAAATACTCCTTCAAACGCCAGAACTGGCGATTCAACCAAAAATGATCCTATTAGAGCCAAAAGACCAGATAGCAATAGAAACCCAAAAGACGTTATAACCTAGAAGAAAAATTTTATTCCAGTATCAAAACAAAAACTAAATTAGATTTAGGTGCTAGGCTGATAAAACCGGTCCTCAAAGTTATTTTTTCCTTAAACACCTCCATGAATAAAATTGATTAAATTTTAATTTCTACATTAAAACAGACCTTAAAATGATAAAATAAAAATTATTTAATGCAAAAACTATATTTTGGAGGGTAAAGGGTTTAGTTATATTTTGGACACTTTTTGCTAAAACCTGATTTTATCATGTGACCTCTAGTCAGATAAAACAGAATATATGTAGAAATAATGAAAAAATAAATTGTCCGTCTTTTTAAATATACTCATATTATAAATTTGGAAATGATATGTTAATTAATATATCAATTTAAATTTAATAGTTTTTTCTAGTGAAATACTTACTTATAGCAACAAATTATTATTATGACCCTCTTACACTGAGAAACATATATAAGTTTTAAAAGCATTCTAAGGATTGCATTTCGAATTTATCATAAATTACGTTAATTGATCAGACTGAAATAACTAAAAAAACTAACTCAGTGGCGCGACAGCCCATTAAGAGGGCCAAGGCCGACTGTGCCCATCTCAGTTTTCTTGACCTTGGGCTCTGGGGTGCAAGAGCATATGTTCCGGTCAGGTGGTCAGCCGAACGCAGAACCCCCAGTGTTAGTTCCCAAGCATGCTTGGTACTCATTTTATCGACCCACTGAAGGGATGAAAGGCTGAGTCGGCCTTGCCCGGCCCAAGGATCGAACCAAGGACCTGTGGCACGGCAGCGCGAAGCGCTACCACTCAGACTGAAATACAAACAAAAAATTTTATATGTTTTTCTGAAAGCTATAGACCTCCCATGTCCATCATTTTCGATTAAGAATACAATAAACTCACACTATTGTATTGATATATTTTCCTTTGGTTATCTTAACACAATATGAGAAGGTGTTTTTTTTTGGATGTGCTGATGACGAAATTATATCTCTTCTTTATTTTGTTTTTCCGATTTCTCTTAAACATTTGGAATTATATATATATATATATATATATATATATCCTTCCACATTTTTATGTTATTAAAAATAATCTTGATTTTCCTGGCATTTTTTGAGGAAATAATTGTTCCTCATGCACCTATGTTTTCCTTAAAGAAATTACACATCTCTTTATTTGAATAAATATTTCTCTATGATTCCTTCTTTGAATGTGTTCATTAGTTCAGAAAATACAATTCTTACTTTTAATTCCCAAAATACATGCGTGATAAATAAATAAAAAAATGTAAATGTTCGGTAAAGTGAGTTATTTTCTGGAAACCGTGAAGGATAAAATCCATAAGAATATTCCTTTTGGAGGAATTGACTGCTAAAGCAATGGATCATATAACTGGATGAAAATTTACTCTGAAGGATAAGGAACATCGTTTTCAAAAGCATGTTCTGTGGATAAACGACTTTTTCTTCCGGGGAAAAAAAACCCAGATTCCGGCGGAAACTAAATCAAGATTAATGTGCGGGACGTCAGTTAAACCCTTTCCTAGGAGGATACACAGCTTATGAGAAAGTCTTTCCTCCAAAGATAGATTCCTTTCGGATGAAGAAAACTGGATATTATTTCCTGCCTTCATCAAATGTCTCTTTCTTATAACATCAATATTTCTTTTTTTCATTTCTTTCTTTTTTTTAATTAAAGTAAATTTAAAAATTTAATTTTCTAAATAAATAAAAAGAAATATATAATGAACCAATACTTCGAGGTTTCACTCATTTAATTGATTTTTCCTTAAATGCTTATCTATTTTATTTGTTTCTGATGGTAACATGAACTCAAATCATCTTTATCTAAGTCTTGGTTGAAGTAAGTTTATCCGGTAAAATACGAAATAGTTAAATATCGCAGATTTAGTTTAAAGGACAGAGTCAATTACTTTTCATTCCAGATGGTAACATAAATTTAAATCATCTCCATTTTGTTATAGAAAGTATTTTAAAAAGAGGAGATGTTAAGGGTGAAAACAAATCCTAATCATATTTTCAGTAAAAATGTTGTAGATTCTTTTGATTCTTAGTCACTGAAAAGGGCCCATTTGGGTGTCGTTTAAAAACTTGTAATAGAAGAACACATAAAAGCAGTCGAAAGCAAATTTTAAAATCCTCTATATTCTACCTAAATGATAGTCCAATACATCATTCCTGGGGTTTGAATTAGTTAGGAATTCGTTATTTAGAAGAAATAACAATGTTTTACAGATATTTATGAGTCTTAACTATTCTTATTTGTAGGCTTTTAAGTCCATGTAAAATATGAAGAATTTTATGGCATGTCCATTTAAACGAGCTAGGAATAGAATGTTGAACTTAATACGCCATANAGCACTCAGTATGCAAAATTTTGAATACCTGTGACTTATCCAGGAAATTCTATTAAAGAACGGAAGTGAGTAATAGAAAGTGTCAAAAAATAGATATTTAAAAAACATGATATCGGGGTTTCATATCGATGTAGTTTATTCGATTTTTGATCGAATTCTACAACGTGAACAGTTTTTAACTTCCACCATACATTTCTCAAGGGAAGAGTTCCGCTCGACTCATACATATGTAACCACCTCAAGAGTGCTATGTATAGGGAAAACACATTTTTGTTTTGAAAAAAGTCAAAGTATATTCATTGCGAGTAGATTTTGAAACAAGTATATATACAGAAACTTACGTTAGTTCAGATCACTATTCCACTATTGACTAAGGTGAGTATTTTGTACTCTGTATGGCATTCATACATTCTATAAAAGCATTGTTTCTATATTTGAAGTAATTTTATCTTTATATTTTTATCCAAATATTAGTAGATTTTTACAAATGAATTTTTTTTATTTACTTCAGTTTCTGAAGATATGACATAATTTGTAATAGTTTATTACTTATCAGCATTTTGTGTTCGTCAATAGTAGCTCATAGAAAATTTCGGATAAAATTACTGTATGAAGTACAAACACTTCATACAGTAGCAACAGTACCAATAATTGCATCATTCGTAAAATCCATTTTCACTGATATTATATTGTAATTTTTACAATTATATTTATTTCATGAGTGATTCAGTGATCATACGTTAATTATAACTGTAAAAAATACGTTATATCAGATCTTTTGTTCCGTAACATGTTCCAGCAAAAACGGATTTTACGTTAAAAAGTACTGGTACCCTCAGTGTCTATCTTTTTAGCGTAATTTAATCTGGTATTTCCTACAGTGAATCCAAGCATGTTCATCAAGTAATTTTTTTTCGCTTCTTTTAAAAAAAGAGTAAAAATTTTATTTTTGATCTTTATTTTACAACTTTTATTATAAAGTCCTTCATCAAGGTATGAAGTATCGATGTTCTGAATTTGTGATGAGTTGTAAAGCTAAATATTTGAATAAATTTCTTTGAGTTGTCTACTTCGAAAACATTTACTTAACGTGGCTACCACAACTGATTAAATTTTAAAGAGTAAATATATAGGAAAAAATCCATTTCCTATATATATATATTTCGATATTAAGATATTTTGATATTAAGAGAGATAATTTTCTTCACTTATTCTTATTAACACTTAAAAGTTCTATAATGACTTAACATAACATAACTATCTGGATGCTATGGCGTGTAAAATTTGCTACGTGAAAACAAATGTTCCGTCTTTCTTTTGCTTTCACAGTTTGAAGTCTTTACTTAGTTCAGGTATGATAAAATCAAGTACTATGCTGTTTTTTCTAATGAGTCGTGGGTTAAAAGACATGAAATTTTCTAATAACTTAATCTAAGTCTAATAATAATCAATACTAAAAATTTTGTCAAATAATAAAAAATTGAAAAAATGAAAAAAAAAATTCGTAAAAAAATGAATTTCAAAATGCAATAGAATTTTTTAGCTTGAGTGAATAATAATTTAGTAGTTAAGTATTACAATAATAAAAATGTTCAAAAAGATTTTTTACAAAATTTATGATAGCTACAACGTAGCTCCGCCACTATCGAATTATTGATTTGCTTATTACGCAATTAATGAGCAAACGCAGTTAGAAAATAAGAGCTTTACATGATAAGTTGTATACACTGAAGAAACTCGGTACTTTTTATCGTGAAATTTATTTTTACCGTAAAATATTATGGAACGAAAAGCATAATTAACCGTAATTTTTATAGTAATATATATTGAAAAATCACTGCATTACTATAATTAATTAAATATTATTCTAATAGTTACTATAGAAATCCTTACGGATTCTGCACCAGGGTGCTAATGGTTTTTACCGTAATTTAATCCAGAATTTTTCATAATGATAAAAACTATAGATTTTTACATTTGTTTGAAAAGAGGGCGGGTATACAGTGAATCCAAGAAAATTGAAATTTTAAAAAAGAATGCAAATATAATCGCAAAAATTCAAATATAATGCAAATAAATCGAAATACTATTTAAGTGTTGTGTCCAGTTTTTAATAGAATAGCTGCTAAATATTGAAATTTGAATTAAAGCTTGACTAGAATGATAAAAACTCTGAAAAGTGGGTACATATTTGAGCCTTTTTTAAAAAAAATGCATATATACATTTCAGCTTTTTTGAAGAGCCATTTAAATAGAGTTTCCAGTTTTTAACAACATGACTAATAAATACTGAAATGTGAATTAAAACTTAACTCGAATGATAAAAGCCATACATTTATATATTTATTTGAAGGAGAACATATTTGAAACTTTTTTTAAATATACATATATATATATATATATATTATTGTTCATCGTTACGTAATGGACATCAACGTTTACGTTCGTATCTAATAATCTTAAAAAATCGTATTTTATATCTTTAATTGATATGAAATATCAATGAAAAAATTTGAATCAGTGAAAAAATTTTGTACTTACAAGCTCAAAATGTGAGAATTCATGAGGGGATTTATATGAACCGATATGCACAATCTCTATTACAGGCTGTATGAGATACACGAGTAGAACTAATCTGGATAAAGGAAACCAGGGTTTCCATGACAGGATTAAATTAATAAAACCTGTAACGAATAATAGAAACATTATTATGTATTGACAGAAAGTTCAAATTATATGAACAAGCTCTACACATTTGTTTCTAACCAAATGCTTAAAAAACTATTAATGATTCATAACTATAAAATACTTAATATTATTTTTTTTTTTCAAATTAAATTCTGGAAATTCTTGAATCTGTAAAAGTATGTGAGGGTATTTTTCTTATTCTCTATTTCCTTACCTTTTTATTCTTGCCTTTTTATTTTTCATTTATTATACTGTCAAATTATAAACATATAATTATAAAATTTATAATTATAAAAAAATTTATCAAACTCAGTTTTGAAACACAATTTAAAATAAAAATTACTAGAAGAATAAAAAAACATTTGATCTTAATTTGGGAATTTATTTATTTAAAACAGAATAATTCCTTTAAATAAATGTGTGCATTTTAATTTCAACTCTTCACATTACTTATTAATATTTTCCAGTAATTTGATTATGCAAGTCAAATTACTAATTTTCTTAGTTATAAACACTCCCTTTTTGGAAGATCTGTACATTTTATTTCAGTAATGAAATATTTCAAGATTTTTTATGAAGTTTCATTTCTTCTTTTAATCACATAAAATAAAGTATTGCTAAATTACAAAAGGTCTGAATTAGTCAGAGTATAAATGACTTTTTGAAAAAGATCAATTTTTTATTATATTGTGAAAAATCTGCTCATTTTGTGTATATCGAAATAAGTTCTTTTTTATGAAAGATAAAACAAAAGTCACGTTTTCAATGGGTTTTAAATATAAAATTATAAATTAAAAACGTCATTGGCTCTATTTTGTTTTACTAAAGGAAGAATCCGTTTAGTAAAGAGTCCGTTTTAACGATTTACTGACTTTGATGAAATATGCGTTGCTGGACACAAAGTTACAATTAGACATCAATTTGCAACTTTCAAAATGAAAAAAATTAGAAATTGTATCTGATATTATTTTCACAAAACACTCGAAATGTTTCTATAACGAAGATTTTAAAATATGGAATAAAATTTTATCCTACCAACTCACAAAGATTTGCAATATAATTTTAGATGATTTGTTTTGCAAATCTTGCTCATTTGGTTTGCTATTAAGTTAAAATCGTTTAAAATGTGTTCTAGCTTAAAATTTCAATTTAAATCAATTATTAAAATCTCTAAAACTAACTCCTCTTTAAAAAATTCTACATTATTAGTCAATAAGTTATTTAACGCTTTCTTCTGCTCTTCGAATACGTCGTTTTCATTACACTTAAAAAAAAGTAACAGTTCGGCTAATTTTTCAATGAATAACAATAGCAATAAATGAAATTATTAATGAACTTGTATAAGCATAATAAAAACATAATATGGATACTATGGTTACTTGCACTTTAAGACGAAGATCAAGAATGTCTACACTCGTGACCCATGATGTGATTTATAAGCAAAATGGAATGTTAAAGTTGAACTAAGTTTCTACACATAAGTTAGAATGTTAAATGATATGAAATTAATAAAACATAGCTCTGTATCAGTCATAGAATTTGTTGAAATATTATTCTTTCTTGTTTACATCTTTTACTTAACTTATATTTATTATTTGTTTATGTATTTTATTGTAACCGCGATATATTTTTGTTTTGATTAACTGTCAACTACGATGCACAATTAGTTTGTTTATGTTTTACATGACTTGATGGCTTACCTGTCTGTGTTAAGTAAGAAATATACAATGACAGGATTGAAATTTTTGTGAAAAACTCATTGCAAAAGAGTATAGAATATGTCTCTTAAGAGAATTGATACTTGAGGGGCTTGGTTTACTCAAAATAAAGTGGATAGAACAGTTTCTAATGTAAACAAATTCCCCATTTCAACAACCAATCATAATCGAACTACGCATGCAACGTTACTTGCAGACATCTGATTATTTGTTGATATAAACTATTCGCTTTTAACATTTAATTTTTCCCTGCTTATAGCTCAGTTAGTTTCAGCTTTTCACTATCAACTCGATATATATAAATATATATATACAAATATATATATATATATATA
>NC_092207.1:65583286-65603050 GCF_043381705.1 Parasteatoda tepidariorum
TTCAAAATAAAAAAATTTATTGATAAGCATATCAATGACTTACCTCCATGTCCAGTACAACAACAGAATAACATCCAAGCAACACCTGCTCCCCAGATAGTTCGCTGGAGAGCAGCAAATATTGATGTTTCTAATAAACCAGGCGTGTAATATCGCCAGACAATTGTCCACAACATTGTATATGCACCACATAAGACAGCTATAAACCAACCAAGTATCTGATATTTCTGTTAAAGAAATAAAATGAATAATAATTTATATTTCTAAAAAAATTAAAAGTTACCTTTACCCTTAGATATATTTCTTGGAGAATATCCATGAATACAGATATTCGAAATATTTCTACAATGCTTTTATGTATTTTTAAGAAATTTCAGAAAGTGTACCTTACATATTTTCGTAACATAACTGTCCAGCAGTTGACTGAAAGTGAAGACACGGTTAAGAGTAGAACAACGAAGGCAAGCATCGCTGACTACTGTCAGTAAGCGGGTGGGTGAGCACTTGAGAAAAAACTGAGGTTACGCGGTATCGGTTCTCGTTAAACTACTCCACCGTAAAGTGTTTGACCTCGCCCACAAGTCTTCGGGCTACCAAATCAGTGGAGCCATCCCCTCTGCTGAAGATCAAGATTGATGAGAGCACGTCTTTGGATCATCCTCAGGGATGCTTCCCAGATTGTCGCCAATAGCCCTAGTGCGATGTAAATAAAGTAACTAACTACCAGTAACATAACTTGGTTACGAAGATAAAAATAAACAACTAACATTTCCTTTTTTTTGTCATATTCATAAGTGTTTTCAAGCAGTTTCAAAAACGTTTACATTTCTTCATATTTTCGTAACAAAACTGGTTTTTAGGATGAAAGATTTGCTTTCTTATAAATGGCACTTGATGAGCACTTCAATGGCTTATTCATGTTAGCTTAAAAGAAGAATTAGAATGACTTACTTTTGGTATTTTAATATCTTTTTTCACTGCTACAGCGTATCCCACAAAAACTCCTAGAAAATAGGGTCCTGCATGAGTTAACGGATTTGCTATAACTTTCAAGTATGACTCAGATCGAAAGCTGCAATGAAAATATTTAAGTAAATATGTAATAAATATTGTTTTTATCTGTTACACTGTAAACAGTTTCTTGTTGCATTTATAAAAATACTTTACCTAGCCTAATTCGGGTGAGGGGATTTTGAAACTGAAATTAGTGTTGTTCCTAAAACAACCAATTTTTTAGTGCCATTTTAATTTACTTTTTGTTTAAATGTAAGAGTTTAAAAATGTTGAATAGAACAGTAGGTCACCAAAATGTTGCTATGTACTTCTAAGAGAGTTATCATAAATGCTGCGAGAAACTTCTAGGGTAGTTAGGATATATCATCAGAATGGAAATTACATAGGAAGCTGTGCCCGAAAATGTCCTCATACGCTGTTAACTAAGGTTCATTATTATGACCTGTTCAGAAGCACACGAAGAAGCAGTTCATAAGGAAGAGTCACCAATGGCCTATGACATTTCCGGGCTTGGTTCGCATGCAATTTAAATCCCGATGATGCGCCTTAACGCCCGTAGAAGTTTCTCACAATATTTACATGATCCCATGGTTCGTATAACGTTTATGAACTTGTTTGTTTGTAAACTTATTTTTAAACTTGTTGTACAAAAAATAGACTAAAAACTTAAAGAAAATACTGTAGCTTAGAGAAGGAAACCAATTGCAGATTTTAAATTAGTGATTCGAAATTATCAAAGTTCTATTAAAAAAAAAGCACCTGCAACAAAAAACACAAAAAAAATTGTTCCCTGGTGCTATTATAAATTATCCCGCTGCAGGAGAAAAAAATGCTGCTTATTTGTTTGAATGTGCATGTAAACTTTTACCCGATAGGAAAATTTCTTGTAGCACATTGTTTTGAAAACACGTAGTAGAAATTCTACATGTTTTCAAAAATTATTTTCAATTTAAATTTGATGTTTGGTATTAATTTGGTAAAATATTACTAATTTCATTTTAAATTGGTGCTCCTTTTTTATTAAAAAACAAACGCATTAAGCAATATGCTGTCGGCGACTAACTTTAGAAATCCTACCTCTTGCCTGAAACTCCCCGAATACAAATGCTATGATGTAAACATTTAAAATATTTGGAATTTATATTTTTTTATTGGATGATGACGAACTAATAATAAAATCAGGGTATGATTTGTATTTTCTGTTACCAGGGAATTTACTTTAAAAGCTGTCACTTTAAAAATGTCACTCAAGGTAATTTAAATATCCCTTAAGAAATTTCATCCCACTCAGCTCTTCAACTATCAAAAACAATATTCTAGATTAAAGATAATTAAAAAGAACTTACTCTTTATCCATATACGAAATGTCTAGACCTGGTATTAGATCATATAGATAGGTCATTAATCCAGTGTATACTACAGAAGCAATAACAATCACTACGGTTATAATTAGTCCCATAGTTTGTGACCTAAAAGTAAATTCATGTTACGCAAGCTTAAGTAGAACACATTTCATAAGATGGCGAAAGTAATGAAGTAAATTAATGGGTAATTAAAAAATAAAGTAATGCTAAATAAATTACTACTCTTCATTTATCATTAGCCATGAAAAATCAATTCATGCAGTAAATCAGAGACTTTTAATTTCCTTTTGCTTTCATAACCTCAAAAATTGTAGTCCAACTTAGAACTTTGATACTCTCGCTGTCTAACAGTTTTTTTTACATAAAATTTGCATAAAAATTACTTTTAGCAAACCGTTTATCGTTCAATTTAGAAATCCTTAATGCAGCTAAAAGCATTTAATCGAATAGATCTCAATCATGTAATAATCGACCTTTATCGAATCTTAATCGAGTTGTAAACACTTAATCGAATTTCAATACGACTTTCTTAAAATTCGATTTTGCAGGAACTATTCAGCCGATTTCACTCAAATTTTGCATTTCGTTATGTAAAATTACACAATTTGAAATGATGTAAATTCAAAATATTTTCGACTGTTATTAAATAAAATGATAACAAATAATAAATATATGCTAAAATTTAGTTTTTGCATTTAATTATATTTCTATAAACGAATTTTCTAATTGTCTCCAAAAATTTTCAATTCCCTTAAAAAGTTCTCGAGATATGGCAAAATATGCAAAAAGGAAAGTTAACATTAAGAAATCCGAACTTTGAATCGCTCTCTTGACCAAAACATGAGAACTGGGAGTCGAAAATCCGAATCATCGCAAAAAGGTATGTTTATTCAAATGAAAAAGATTTTATCTTGTTTTCTATAACTTAAAATATCACCCGCACTAAATTAATTAGCATATTCGAGATGACTCCCTGGAACCATTAAGATAGAGTCCTAGAACGTGAAATTAGTCTCAAAGTTCATATGCAGATAGCGTTGCTAACTGAAAACTATAAGACAATGTTATCAGCTGCTTTTTAGACATAGAAAAAATATTCTAGAAAAATATATTCGCCGGCGTCTGTTAATTTCGACCTCAGTCTGAATTACTCTTTTTGCCTGCAAATAATTTTCAATTTTTAAAACATTGTTTTGTAGTTTTTCTCAGTTATTTAACATTTTTTCTTGACAAACTTTATTACGAACTTTGAAATTTGGTTAAAATAAATTTCAAATAACTTAGGCGAAGCACATCAAACTGTACATTTCTATATCTTTCTAGTTTTCTTAAATTCAAGTTTAAAAACATCGGCATTTTTCTTGTGTGTGTGCGCGCAGTTAAAATTACTCTGAGAGGAAAATACTGTTAGGAGAAAAATATTTTAAGTTTGCAAATGGCCATTAAAATCCCATTTGCGCTAATGCAAATTCTACATTTCACAATGTTTTGAATTTCTGTGTATATTTTTAACAAGTAGTTTTGAAATACACATACTGTCGGCAAAATTATTTTTCTTCAAATATTTCGTTTTATTAGTTTGAATTTTTATAAGACCCTGATATAAAGAAAGTTATCATAAATAAATAAACAACTATGCAGTTTATAATTTACTTACTTTAAAAGTGGCAAAAGGACTAGTAACGTAGAAAAATATAACTGAAAATCACAAGAGATGTACCAGGAATGTGTTAGACACTATAACAGATTAATAACACATTAGTTAACATACCGAAACTAAAAATATATTTTTATTACGCTTTTTATATCATTAATGCGAATAAGTCTCAGATTATGCATTATTTTTTCATTGCAAATTTTTCGCTTTAATAAAACAAGTGATTTCTAATGAATAAAAATGCTGCTCCAATTTAGTCCTATAATGGTGATTAGCTATAAAACTATAAAAATTCTCCAAACTACACACAAACATGTTTTCTTATTTTCAATAAGAAAAAGATATTTAAAAAAATATTTAAAAAAAAATATAAATTAGTTAATAATTAGATAAAAAAATATATAAACTAAACACCCAGAATTATAAAATTATCAAAACTTGCAATTAGAACAAGAAGTAATTAAATTTTGTGACATAGTTAAAGCAATAATACATACCATATCATCAAAATCGAAGAAATTATTAATAAATAGTAGATTTCTCCACCAGTAATTATTACAATTCTCTACAGAAAATTTCAAAGCTTCTTTAAAGTTAGGTCCAGAGCCCATAACAGAAGTCAGCGTTGACATTAGTATAATAAAATAGTACAAAGGTATAATTCTGGAAAAAAAATTATAGATAACTCACACCATAATTATTTTTTAATATAAAGTACAAAATCGAAAATGCACATAAACACTTAAATTTACTGCAATTACGTGAAAATGTTTATTTCAGTAACCATGTAATATTATATCCAATATATTAGATATATTCGATTAATTATTTATTATTAGTGGGCTGCGCCCAATGCTCGCTAATGCTCGCCAACCCCCGAAAATTGCAACGCGATCTTATATGGTTTGCTTCGCAAACCGAACTCGCTTCGCTCGCTACTGATAGGTACATTGCAAATGCACAAAATTCTAAGAATTCAAAACAATCATTCAATTCCATATAAAAACTTTTTTTTAAAAAAAAATTACATCTTTTTAGTAAATACTAAGTCATTAAAATAAATTTGAATGCAAATAAATGACATGTAATTCATTAAACCTATTAGAAATATGCTATAGTATAATTCGTGATATAAATCAAAAATCGTCAAATAAATTCGCAATATATTAATTCGTAAAAAAAAGCGCTTTCCACAAAATACTAAAATAGAGATCTATCGACAAAGACTACTCACTTCTGTCTAGCTTAATAGTATGAGATTGCTGATGCTCTCTGGTTATTTCGCTTGTATGTTGAGCCACCTCACCTAGATTTGGCATGTGAAATTTTTAGCGGCAATCATTGGTCGATTTTCTAGCGTTGCCATTCGGGGAGTTGTAATGCGGTTTTTTTTGTCGCCGTGTAAGAGAGATAGTAACGTAAACAAAACAAAGCAAAAGTTGCCACTGGCGGAAAAGAAATATAGCCAAAATTTGGGAGCAACGTAAGAGAATTATATATATTAGATACCAGATATACCAGATTTTTAAAGTTTAATTTTCAATCGAAATATCTTAGTATAGGCTATTCAGGCCAGAGAATGATGAAGAGAAAGGCATGAATGTAAAAGAAGAGGAAGCAATGAAGTATCATTATGACTTTATATCCAATATATTTTAAAAGTTAATTTTTAATCAAAATATCTTGGCATAAGCTACTCAGCAAGAAACGCACGAATGTAGAAGAAGCATTGAAGAACCGTCATGACGATATGACTTAAGAAGAAAATGTTGCCGCCAAAATCAGAATTTTGTTCGGTCTTCGGTTTCATGTCGTAAAATCTATGTAATTTGAGTCATATTATTCAGCATGAGTTTGGAGATTTTTTAGTCAGTTTTAGGGTACACTGTTATTCTTTTCATTGATCACTCTCCTGAAATCCTAGATTTATAACATAATAAAAAAAAATCAGCTCACTTGAATTAAGATTTTTATTTTCGTAAAATATAATAACTTAGTTAAAATCGAATTTATATCTATTTAAAATTTTAAAAACCTAGATTTCTGGTTAATACCAAGATCAGACAATTTCAAATTTAGTTGTAAAGAAGACAAATACCCCCCCCCACTCCAAAAAAATAAAATAACGTTTACTTTACAGTACCCCAATAACCGTAAAATCTGCTTTAAAACACGCAAGCCTTTAAGGGCAAAAAATTGTAACTCAAAAATATAATTACAAAGAATTATAATTCAAATAGAATATTAAATTCATTAAAAAATATACGAAATTTATAAGAGTTGATAATACAAATGATATGCTAACGTTGAATTTATTTCTAACAATCATGGAGCAAGGATCACATGTAAATACTCATACTTATGAAATATCTAATCAAAACTAGGAAAACAATACAAAATATTGAATTTAAGAACTTACCTCCAAAGTTTATACAAAATAAAAAGTTTAAAATCGAATTTTTCAAGCTGCATGTGGCACAGTTTGAGGGCCATATAGGTAATCCAGGCACCGCTATGAAAATAATATTATGTTAAAATAAAATAATACAAGGTATACTAAAATTGTACAAGTAAGAATATTTTATTAAAAATGTAATTTAATTTTGTGAAAGTTATTTTAAAATTAATTTACATCTAACATCTTTAACACCTTATATTCAAGTCAAATTATATAATATCGGATCTCTTCAGTATGATTTGATTATATTCACAAGCTTAACCGATCATTTATAACGATTCACATAAATCGAAGATAATTAGTATTATTCGTTTTTAATAGAGAATCATGATATAGGTAAAATAATTTTAAAATAAGTAGTAAATTCCCTCTACAGATTGGATTTCAGATGATTAGATGTGTCGGATAATTCAATTTGGATAATCAGGATACAACATTTAATGTTATTTTAAATCATTGAACTGCTGACCCATTTTGAGTTTACTACTAACAATTTTCAACTGCGTAGCCTAGTAATTTTGAACTCAATCCAGAAGACAAGGAAACTTCTAGACCAAGTATTGGGAGAAAATTTCCTTGGCGGAGACCTTTTTTTACAATTAACCCGCATTTGCATTACATGGAATGAAAAACCACATAAGCCACCCACGGCTGGCCTGACAGCAAAGGGACTCTAACCCATGATCCGTCAACCACTGAGTCCGAATGCGGAATTCTTATTAACCAACCATCCCTGGAATTCAGATCCGGGTTACATCATGGGGATGATAGAGCTCTAACTCCTGAGCCAACTGTGGCTGGCCCAGGATACTACATTCGAATTTGGAAAATTTCGAAATTCAACTTGATTTTGTTATGATTTTCCATTAATATTACAATACTTTGATTTTAAGAGCTTTTATGTCAGAGTTTTACGATTATTTTTATGTCAGTATATATATATATATATTTTTTTTACTTTTAATGTTTTTTCTCTTTTTTTAGGCAATGCAATATTATCAGTTTTTTCTCTCCGTGTCTAATTGAATTCCGTTAATTTCGGTACTAAAATATAGCACTAAATACATTTTTTTTTAAATTCATTATGCTAAAATTAATTACAAATGAAAATCAAAAATGAAATACCTTACAACCAAAAATGTATCTACAACAACATGGTTGTTCATGATAATTTGACCCATTGGATATCTCAGCATTTCATAGACACTCATAAGAGAATCTGAAACAATTACATGTAAGCTGTAATTAAATCAATAGTTATAATTCATTGCTACGTACTGTAAAAATTCTGGGTCAAGTTACGGTATAGAGTACTGGTAATTTGATTGCATCAATCTTAAAATCCAATTTATCGTAAGCTCTATTTTTAACGTAAAATATTAAGCGTAATTTTTGCAGTAAAACTTATTAAATTAGAATGTGTCAAAGACTGGCAATTATTACTGTAAGAATTACGGTATATCAGATTTTCTTCTTGATCCGTAACATGCTCCGGTAAAAATAGATTCAACAGTAAAAAGTACCGGCACCCTGAGCACCGGTACCTTTTACTATATTTTGATCCAATTCTTTTACTGTGTGAACCGAAAAAATTTCAAAAATAGTAAAAATTTCTATGAAAATTTTAACTGTATATGTGAACCTTCTCTCCGAAACTCGATTAAATATAAAATAGAAATAGAAATTCCATCGCAACTAAGCAAAAAAAATTATATCGGATGTAAAATCAAAAGTTTTAAATAAATAAGCTGAAATGTTTTAATTTTTTCACGGAGCTATTATGTTTTTATGAAATTTATGCACAATAACAACACCGAAGAGCCATTACATTATGACCACCTTGCTAATAACATGAAGGACCACCTTTAGCCCTCAAAATTGCTAGCACCCGCCGTGGCATTGATTCCACAAGGTGCTGATAGGTAGTCTGAGGTATCTGGTACCAAGTGCTCACCAACTGGTCCTGCAATTCCCTTACATTGTGAGAGGTTAGCGTGGCAGCACGAATTTTGTTTCCCAAGTAGGACCACGAATGATCTATTGGATTCAGGTCAGGTGAATTTGGGGGCCAAGACATGACTTGAAAGTCACTGGAATGTTCTTCGAACCAATCCATGACGATTCGACCCTTATGACATGGTGCATTATCCTGTTGGTAAACACCATCCCCCGCAGGAAAAACTATTGCCATGAATGGGTAAACCTGATCTGCAACTATGTTCAGGTGACTTACAGACGTCAGGGATGGTTCTATGAGGATTATGAGTCCTAATCTGCCCCATGAAAATATTGTTTCTATGCGAGAAACCATGGAAACCTGGGCGAGCCCACTGTTATAGATGGAGGGTAGTCATAATGTAATGGCTCTTCGGTGTATAATACAACATTTTAATATTATTTTTAATGGTACAACCAAGCTTTTAAATAAACTTGAAAAAATTACTAACTACACCATATTTATTAACTGTCGAATTTCAAATGTTGGATATTTCAAGAACCCAAAACTTTCACACGAGGATATTTTAGGGTGCCAATGTCTTACGAGGTTAAACGCAAACTTTTGTCTTCAAGATGAACTAAAAAAAATAAAATCCGTTAAATTAAAGTCTGTTTAATAAGGTGGCCATTCTTAAACAGTCAGAAAACTATAACCATTTTTCAACGCTATTTTTCGAAGCTCTGTCGATAAGGAGGAAAAAGCCATAGTTTAAGTACCTTGCACTTGAAGCAATGCGAAGATATTAAGCGATATATATAATCTTGCCGTGAAGAACTATAGCTGCTTTAGAGCAGACGAATAACTTAAATATTTCATAAGTAATTAAACTTTTTTTAAAAACCACCAATTTGGAGATATTTCCCCCCTAGATGAAAATTATCAAAATAACTGCCTTATTCTCAGTTATTTCAAATTTTTATAAGTCTAGGTAATGCAGCATTGGAGTAAGTTTTTAAATATTAAAGATTTAGACTACAAACGCTTATCTATTTTACAAAATTGTGGCTTTTCTCCATATTGACGTTTTGTGTCATTTTCAAAACAAGAGTAGACAGCACTGGCTTTAGATAGTCGAAATGTGACTTAACAGTCGTGAGTAACAGTTGCAAACTCACAACAGTTATAAAAATAGCATATTATTCATAAAAAAGGCATCATTTCACATTACGATGGAGCTTTCGTAAAACATCCTTAATGGTTTCAAATGCTTGTGCTGGCAACACAAAATCCATAGGAAAGTTCATTTTTGGTATCCATCAAAAATTTCTGTGACCAAAGAAGCATTAACACCTTTCAAAATGATTTTGCTATAAGCTGTGATAAAAAAATTCTTTATTTTACTTGTTGTCCCCTTATTATGATATATGCTTTTTTATTAACAAAACTTGAGAAAGCGTAACTTGTAATGAAAATTGGATAAAAAAATATCCAAAAGCTTTTCAATAAAACTCAACACGCTGAACAGTCATGCATTTTTTTCAGTGTTTTATTACGTAATTTACCATTATATAAGTATTTTATTGTGTATTAAGCGTCATTAGATCAATATTTTACCTTGTATAATGTATCATGAATTTTATTAATAGGTTATTATCAATTATTTTATTAAAAAAATAGAAATAATTTGGTTTTATGGAGGTAAAAATTGAAGAAGTATTAAGCAAAGTTTTATCGCATCTAGCACAAACTTGCCATCAAAACTACACCCTTGTGTAAATTAATTGAAACAAACTTTTTTTTCTTGTTTTTTAAAGAAGATGTTTTGGGGTTGTTTCGGTTACAATGGGGTTGGACCTTGGCAGCCTATTGACGGTATGATGCGTTCTGAGCAGTGCATTACTATTATGGGTAAAAAAGTTGTTCCAGAGTTGAAGAAACGATACCCTGATGGAACAGGGATTTTTCAACAGGATTTAGCTCCTTGCCATACGTCCAAAATTGTCAAGAAATTCATGTCTGAGAATCAAATTGAGACATTGGAATGGCCAGGGAACTCTCCGGATATCAACCCAATTGAGAATCTCTGGGCCATATGCAAGAATCGCCTATTAAATATAGACTGTACAACTATGGAGAAGCTAATCACGGCGTTAATATATGTGTGGTACAAGGACACAAATATCATAAATGACTGTAAAAAATTAGTGGAATCCAAAGTGTCGTGGAGATCATATTATGTACTAAAAATTTTTGAGTTTGTATAAATTTATTTAAAATAGCATTTTCTCTTAGTTTTCTGAATTTATTAAGTTTGTTTCAATTAATTTGCACAAGGGTGTACAACTTTATTTACAACATTTTTATGACGAATACTTTGAGTACTGAAAGTAGATCTTCTAAATGATCAGTCTGTGGCAGAAACGAATAAGTTATTTCTTTGAAAAACTGAGTGAAAACGAAATGGCTTTGCTACCAATTTCAAGTTTTTATACAAATGCAGAAATTACAAGTAAACAATTAACGTTTTCTAAAAAAAATTAGGTGACTCACATGAAATGTGTAAAGAAATTTTTATTCAAAAAAAGAAGTTATTCGACATCGTGCCACTCTACGATAAAAATTGTTAACATTCCATTTGAAATAGAGGTTACTTAAGTCCTATTTTACTGATTTAATATATATATATTTTAATTACTTTTCATAAAAATATTCATTTCTGCGAAATAACAATGAAACTTTCTTAAATGTTTAATTAAAATATCGGTTTTAGTAGTATGTTTAACTTCCTGAAACCGACACAAGCAAATGTTAAATGATTGTAATTTTATTTTTTATAACCATTTTAAAATTATATTAAAATTTTTATATTTTTAATTAAAAATCAAACTTTAGAAAAAATACTGTTACATGAGTTGTTTCTGTGCATTTCAATTTTTTTTTGTCGTATTCCTGTTTAGGCAGGGGGGGTATGGGTGTTCCTGTTTTTCAGTGGCGCCATTTATGGTCAGGAATTCGACTTCTGCCACGCCATTCACACAACCACAACCCGTTTATAGGGCGGATCACATTCACACACAAGGGAGAAAGGACTTAGGACATAGAACACACAGAGAGAGAAAGAAACATCCATGCCTTGCCCGGGATTCGAACCCAGGACCTTTCTGATGCAAGGACAGTTCCTTGCCCCCTACACAGGCCGGTCGGCGTGCATTTCAATAGCATAATCATGTAAAAGCATATTATTTCGAATTTTTATTTTTATGTATGTTAGGGATTACATTCATGAATTTCGGATTATTTATCAGTGATTTTTTCATTTGATTAAAGTATTAAATGGATCAATAGTTAAAAATGAAGTCTCAGTACTTTGGCGAGAGTAAGAGCTAGACGGTGAAAAACATTGATCACTATGTTGCTTAAAACTAATTAAAATGTAACGATTGGAGAAGGGGTTGAAGAATTAGAATATTTAAGGACGAATAAAATGTACATGCTGTACTAGATAACTTTGAAAGGTGACCAAACTGGTCACCAAAGACGGCTAATAATATTAAATTTGTACTTACGATACGTGTGCATCATAAACAATGGATATAAATATGTGTTTATCAAAGCAACCATCATAATTCCGAAAACTAAAATTCCGTGCATGCTCTCCAGCCTTTCATAAGAAGATTTAGTGCTGACCAAAGCTTTGAAATTCGATATCAGTGAAAATGTAAGGATCACTTTATCTCGTTTTCCTGAATAATAAAAAGAATTTAATTCAAATCATTAACTTTCACACTTAAAATGAAACAAAAAAATTTTTAGTCATTAAAAAAATAATGCAAAAAAAACTGATGTTGTAATATGTTACTTGATTTACTTGATATGTTACTTGATTATTCATTTCGAAAATATATAAATAGGAAATAACAGTCCACATGTTTCAAGCGCGTAAAATCAAGTACCCATTTTCACGATTTGTGAGATGTGAATGAGACGAAACAAAAAGAGTTTGAAATATAAAAAGCAATGTGTCCAACAAGGAAATAAAAAAATAAAAGTAGGGAATGAGACTAGACAAACCCTGAGTAGCAGAGAACAGAGCCACAGTGGCCGAAAGAACAAATCACTCAGCCACTGTGGTTTTATTGTTCGGTTTTTCCTCTATTTTTCTCCTTCAGCTAATGCGGATTTTACTAGGATTTTACCTCAATTTTACTTTTCCATTTTTTCGTTGGAAAATTTGCGTTTAATATTTCAAATCATTTTTGTTTCAAATATTGAATCTTTAAATCTTGAAAATGGACGCCTGTTTCTGAGCGCTTGAAACATGTAGACGTTATTTTTGAAGTCAATGAAGTTTTTAATCAAGAGATAAGTTACTACTTAGTTGGAAAACTTTTATTTTAAGACATTGCATTGGCTTTGAAGCTAAATAAAGTTTCTTATTTAAAAATAATTGTTTCCTATTTAAGAATTTGTTTTAAAAAAATTAAGGAAAAGAAATTCCACTGGTTGTTTTTTCAATATGAAGATCTAAAGGAAAACGAGAAAATATTTCTAAAAATCGAGAATATTCCTTTTCTTTATGTATATAAATTAAATTAAAAATTTTAAACTTAAATGTTAGAAAAATTAGGGGTGAATATTGCAATATTTTATTCAAAAAACTTACCATAACATTTCTTTTCTTTATTTTTTAAATAGATTTCATATGCCGTACTAAGAATCGTGATACCAAACAAAGCACTGCAAACAAGTCTAAAAAATGGAAAATTTCTATCAATGCTACGAATCGAAAATTGAATATCAAACTGAAATCAGGGTATTACTTGGTACATTTTATAATCGGTGATGAAACAATAGGATAAAAAAGTAACTGACATTATATGACGGAAACAAGTTAATAAAGGAAATAAATCGCTTATGATTTTAAAGAATTTGAACAATTCATGACATGATTCATGTAATTTATATATTAATAAATAAAAGGACACAATCTTTACTAATAAAAAATAGTGTGAAGTAATTCTGTATTTTAACGGCATTTTAAATTTACTGTAACTTTAAATCAGCATCATTTTTTGAACAAAGATTTCACAATATAAGAATTATTTTTCTTTGACGAATTTAAGATTCAACTAAAACAAACATGAGCAATGGCCGTATCGTAATCAAGGGGAGAGGAGAAGGAGCATTTTCCCGGGGTTTGGGACTGCTACGGGAGTGATCTAAATTTTTTTACCAAAAATATAGTGTTTAGGAATAGTAAATTACTTTTTAAAAGAAAATTGCAGAAAATTTCCTTAACAAAAAATCTACAATTTTACATAAAGGGTATGAAAAAATGAAAAAATTATACTATATAGTACCACAAACTATGAAAATATGGCTCTTTTTGAGGGGCTCACAATGAACTTAGTCCTGGCTCTCGTAACATCAGCCACTGCAATGACTTTTGCAATACAAGTCTTGCAACACAGAAAAATAGTAGAAAACAAAGCTTATGCAGATTTCTTTATTTTTTTGTAAATAATTTTGATTTTAATTTATTGAAGCTTACTTTAATTACAAATAATATCATAGTTATGCTAACACTCAATTCATCCGCTATGTTTTTGAAATTCTGAAATTCTGTTTTTAAAATTATGTTTTGATTCCAGTTGGCACCTCTGCTGCATTATAGAAGCTAACTTTAATTACAGTAATAAAATGGTAAAGCTACCACTCAATTCGTCCATTACAGTAGAGGGAGATAGAAATTTCTCATTAATTTATAATAAGTTCGATGCTGATTTAGCTATGTTTTTGAAATTCCGAAAATCTGAATTTGAAATTCTGTTTCCATTTATTTTCGGCACATCTGCTGTATTATAAAATCTAACTTTAATTACAAATAATATCATTGTAAAGCTAACACTCAATTCATCAATTACAGCAGAGGGAGATTGAAATTTTTCATTAATTTATAATATGTCTAATACTGATTTAACTGTGCTTTAAAAATTCTGAAATTCTGTTTTGATTCTAGTTGGCTCCTTCGCTGTACTCGTGCTTGTCACTTATGTATGATATTGCCAAATTTTTTTAAAGATTGTTTATCTATAATCAAACACTTGATGTAAATTTAAATATGCAAGTTTTCTTCCGTAACCATGCGTTGCATATGTAATTTATAATGTTCAAGTCAGCGATGCGTAACAACTCATCTATTTAAATGCAATGTTTTCCCCTTCATAAACAAAATTTTATTATTCTCTTTCCTTGAACTTCATCGCTGTTCAATTATGTTCCTTGAAATAAATGACCCTCAAAACATTTCTTTGTTACTTCTAACTTGTAACTTTAGAAATCAAAACCATGAGAAATTAAACAATTGTAATAAAATCGCAAAAATAAAATAGCATGCATGTTATACGTTAGTAACTCGTTTTTAGTATTTGTTGGTATGTTTCTGTATTGAATGCACTCTTCTCTTAGTTCCAAAACGAACGAATTTTTCTAAAGTAGATTTAAGATGGTGATTCAAATATTTAAGTGAATAACTCAATAATCATTTCGTACATTTCATTTTCAACTTACAAAAGGAACCTATCAGTTGGTAAACTCGCAAAATACGACGCAAATTTTTATGTGTTTGAAATGGTTTAAAAAAAATTATTGTTTGAGGTTAAATGTTGATTTGCTACATGAAGTGCTTGCGGCAACGGGATAAGCAATACTTTTTTTCGAAATATGATATTTTCACGTCAAACTATACCTTGGCAACTTTACGGTGGGTAATTTACAAGTTTCTGGAATTTCCACTAGATAGCAACTTAAAGCATAGAAACAACACATTACCTTCATCAAAGTCCAAGTGAATTTTACAGAAAAATGATTCCTTATAAACGCTTCTACTGCATTTAAATTTACTGATAACGAATAAAGATCGTTAAAAAACGAATTTAGGAATTAATTTTTTCATTAATTAATTTTTAATTATAATTAATTTAATAATAATGCATTTTACTTATATTAGAAACTGTAATAGCAATGTAAAAATGCATTTTAAATTAGAATGTCCATTTTCCTAAATTCATAAGCTTACATTAGCTTGAAAGAGTTTAGCAAGTATCATTTAAATTGAGGTAGTAGTTCAATATTTCTTGTTGTTATGACGACCGTTCATTTATATTTGTGTTTGACAAATTACATATTTTAATTACTTTTGATACATAAAGTGAAGTTAATAAATAAGTGTATGAAGGAAACAAGCGAATCAGATAATGGGCGAATCAATTTGTGAATAAAAAAATGCATTTAATGTTTTAATAATTCTTGATACACAAAGTGAAATAAATGAGTGAATGAATGGGACTAATGAATCAGATAATGGGAGAATAAATGTGCGAATAAGAAATAAGCGATAGCTCTTATAATTACTTTTGATACACAAAAGCAAAGTAAATGAGTGAATGAATGGCACTAGCGAATCAGACAATGGGCAAATCAATTTGCGAATAAAAAAACATGTACTAGTTGTTATTATAATCGATTTTGATACACAAAGTGAAATAAATGAGTGAATGAATGGGAATAACGGATCAGGTATTAGAAAAATCAATTTGCGAATAAAAAAAACTTACACCAGCTGTTATAATTACTTTTGATACACAAAGCAAAGTAAATGAGTGACTGAATGGAACTAGCGACTCAATTTGCCAATAAAAAAACATGCACTAGCTGTTGTTATAATTAATTTTGATACATAAAGTGAAATAAATGAGTAAATGAATGGGTCTAATGGATCAGGTATTAGAAAAATCAATTTGCGAATAAAAAAACTTACACCAGCTGTTATAATTACTTTTGATACACAAAGCAAAGTAAATGAGTGAATGAATGAAACAACTAACGAATAAATTTGCAAATAAAAAAACGTGCGCAAGCTGTTATAATTACTTTTGATACACTAAGTAAAGTAAATGAGTGAATGAATGGAACTAGAAAATCTTAGATAATAGACGAATCAATTTGCGGCTAAACAAAAGTGCACTATATAACTTCCCATATTTTTTTATTCATTTTCATCTTTCCGTTGCCATACAACCATTAGGTTTTTCACTGGAGTTATTCTAAGTCATATTTTCTATGTTCGAAAAAAATATCCATAGTGGTAATTAAAGTTTCTCAAAGCTACTAAAAATATTCAAATTTAGCTTCCATTTGAGCATAACAGAAACATTCCTAATAATTTTTGCTCCCGTACACAGTTCGCTGAAGTTAAAAACTTTTTCGGTGGATACGAATTACTTAAGACATCAACTTTTTCTCGATTTTGCTACCATTTTAAAAATATTACCTTGCGACCTATCTACTAACGCGTTGCAAATGCTCTGGTCAGCTCTTTTTTTCTTTCGAATTTAGCTCGGCAAAATTTAAATTTGTAAAATGATTTACTGTTTCAATAACGAAACTACATGTTGTTGTAGTAGACCATTAAGGCAAGGGGGAGTGATAGTGCTTGCTTTCCAGTGGCGTCATCTATGGCCAAGAATTCAGCTTCTACCACACCCATACGACGCACCCGTTTACGGGGCGGACACATCCTTACATCCATTCATTCATCCACAAATCGTAATTTTCACCTAAACCAGAGAACGATCAATCTCCAATTCAGTACCCCCTGAGGTATAATTTGTTAAGGCAATATGAAGGACTTTGTGACCAGACAGATTTAACATGCACCAGTCAAAATTTACTACACTGGGAGTTTTTGGCCACCCGGATTCGAACTTTCGTTCTCACGAACGTGAGTCCAGCGCTCTGCCAACCAGGCTATCTCGGTTCCAATAAAAGTACATGAAATAACGAAATCCATTATAAGATTGCGAAACCTTGCCCTGTTTTTATTTCAATTGTGTATTACGCCGTGTATTGTAATTTTACGATGATTTCTTTCTGTACATAGATGCGTATTCACTATAATCACATTCGAAAAATTGAGGTTACCCACAAAATCGAGCAATATTTAAATATTATCGACTTTCCTGCGACAAGAAATGCCATAAATATGGCCAGAAATCGCACTCTTATTAGTTTACAATAGATTCATCAAATTATGCTTTTGATGAACAATCCTTTTTCGCGTAATCTATCCCAACAAGGTGATTTAGATACATAAAAAGTTCATTTTTATTTCTTATTTTAATTACTTACTTTAGGAAGTTACACTGATTCTGCTACGAAAAAAACTATCCAATGTGTAGAGGAACAGTACATGCACTACAAACCAGTGAAATGTGAGATATTTATTATTTAACTTTTTAATTTCTTACATATCCGGATCTTAACGTGCTTTAAAGAACTAAAGCTGTCAACAATATTGTATACTTTTATTTCATTTTTGTCAAGTTTTCTAAGAATATGTATCAAAAGAGTCCTTACAAATATTTTCCCTCGTTGTAAAACATGTTACTACTAAGAACAAATTAATAAAATATAAAAAATAGTGAGAGAAAAAGTAACTTACACAGCGATCATATGAACTAGTGAGTAGTGAGCAGGTTCTTTAATTTCACAATATTTGACAGTAACATCAGCTGATAAAAACAATTTATTCGCCACTAGAAATATAAAAAAAAATAATTAATAAATATATCTTTTGGGCGATTATTTTCATTCTAATTCGTAATGAGTTGTAGAAATAAAGTTTTGGCTCACTTGTTTTCACGACTTGATCAATTTCATCTAAATTGCAGCCAGATGGAAGACACAGCCCAACTTTATACGGGAAGGTGTAATAAATGGCAGCCTTCTTCGCTAGGAAATTCATTACTTCCTGAAAAAGGTAATAAATAAAATTTTAAATTATCAATGTAATTGAATAAAAAAATTTTTCTGAATGTTTTGTTTTCAAATTAAATACAAATAGCTCTTAAAAACAAGTACACTTTAACCCTAACATACAAAGGATAATGCGTTGCTACTATCAGAGCATATCAATACTACAGACTTCCCGGTCTTACTAAAGAAAGAAAGCTCAAAATTCTTCTTAAAATTTTGTTGCTGCGAGCGTAATTTCAATTTCAAGGGGAATTTTTCATAATTTTATTGAAAACTAGCTTATGGGAGGTGTGAGGGAAAAAAATAGGTAACTGCGAGTTGAAATTTGGCTTCTTTCAAAATGTTTTTAAAACACTCCTATAGGTCAATTAGTTTAAAAATTGTATGAGGAAAAACAATATCGAGAAACAATCTAAGTTTGCTATAATTCACATAACCACGGAATGAAAAAAAACTGCAGAACTGTAACGCCAACTATTGATAATACATAACTGAAATAACCGACAGAAGCTTATGTTTCGAAGGCAATTGAATAGATTCTAGTTCTGTCCCTCTTGCTATTTATATGAATTCTTATAACACTTTCAATACCGAACTGTTTGGTGAACATTTCTTCCAAGTAAAATGTCCACTTAATTCTATGCTACCTTTACTTTTGGAGGCCATAGAGAATTTTATTTTATTTTAAACCGACGTTGAACAGCAGCCGACCCAATTTTAGGTTTACGACTGCCAATGTTCAACTCCGTAACCTTGTAATTCTGAACCCATTCCAGAAGACAAAGGAACCTCCTGGATCAAGTATTGGGAGAAATTAGCCTTCGTGGAAGACTTTTTGATTTAACTAACCTGAAAATGAGTTACATGGAGAGGAAAAACTCCCTCGGTAAGCTTCAAGGCAAGGAGTCTCTAACCCATGATCCGTCTACCACTGAGGATATCTTTACGTTGGTATTGTGGTCGGTGCGATTCGAACCCGCTTAACTTGAGCTACGGATTTATTAATCTGGTCTGACGGAGTCAGACCAGATCAATAAATCCGTTGACATTTAGGAAGTCCGAAACTAAGCGGGGAGAGGAATGAATGTCGTTCCAGTCCTGCCCTAAACAGTTCAAGATATTCTCAGGTGATGCCTGGCTTTGCAGTGCCGTAGCGAGCTAAACTCGCGCCCGGGGCACAATACCTTTTTAGCGCCCCCCCCCCCCTCGAAAACCATCTAATATTATAAGTAAAATATACTCGCAAAGTAATAAATAAATTAAGTAAAATAAATAAAGTCATAGGCTCAAGCTAGGCATTAAATTTGAGACAAAAAATGTAGTTGAGAAAACAAGACTAGATTTTGAAATGTATATGATCATCTAGAATTAGTTCAAAAGATACCTATTATTTATTTTACATATTTATAAAGAAATATTTTAAAAACACGCAGCTTTAAAACAATAAAAAAGTAAATATTTATTATCTCTAAGGAGATACATATATTTAATAATATGATTATAATACATTAATAAA
>NC_092207.1:65604763-65608929 GCF_043381705.1 Parasteatoda tepidariorum
TAATCTATCGTCAGTAAGTATTTAAATATAGAATAAATATAAATATATCAAATAAATATAATAATATTAACGAATAAATTAATCTAAAATTGGATATAACAAATATTTCGGACATTCACCAAAGCGACTATGTGATTGTTGACATTCACCGGTGAATGTCGACATTCTCCAGATTTCCATGTTTCACCGTAACATATATATATATATATATATACATATATATATTAAGTTATATGTACGTTTTGTTGATATTATATATACGTTAAGTTGAACTATTAATTCAGCGCCGGCAGCTCATACGATTTTTTACAGCAGGGAGATAATTACTTTTTATTATTTTTACATTACTCTCTTCATTTTTACATATTTATTTAACATTTTATTATTTCTAGCATCACAAGGAAGTGATACGAAAAAAATAAGAATTTCTTAGATGTAAAATAAAAATACAATTGATATATAAAGATATTTGAATATTTAATTGCGTTATTTTAACTTTTTAAAGTATAAAGAACAGGAACGTTACTTCGTTCCTGAACGTTGAACGTTATCCCTGATATATAAAATTACGTAATAGAATAAAAATACGAAAATATTAACACGGTGGGAATATTAAAAGTAAGAAAAAAATCTAGAACTTATGATTTTATAGAAAAAGTTTGATTAATTTTTGTGCTGCCAACTACAAATGCTTTAATAAGCAATCCTTTTCCGTGGTGCTGCCATCTGGTATTCAGTTAATTTCAACCGGCATTCTTGCTTGATTTGCTTTCTTCTAGAATTCTAAAAATTATTTTAAAATTATTTTTATTTAAAAATTCACGTCATAGAAAAGTAAAGTAATAGGAATTTTTAAGTATTTTCTTTTTCGTAAATATAATAAGAATTGTTTTCCAAACCAAGACTGCTCATTTTATTGCGGAGAAAGAAGAAAAAAAGTTTGTAAAGGCTATTTTAAATATGTACTATTAGAATCCTATATATAAGAATATAAAAGAAGTAGTATGCGCAATGGTGGATCACAAATTAATATTTAACCAAGGAAAAAAACCAGAAATCACTGAGGAAGAAGGCGGGAATAAGAAGGAGATGAAACAATACGCTAGTATAATAATAGTAATAAGCAAGAGGAAACAGAGAGGATTCAAAAGCCGATTATTTAAAACATATTTAAGTTTGAACCTCCAATTAAACCTATTTTAACTTTCATTGCTCCCACCATCCTCACTGTTTTTCCTTCGACTAAAAATTAGTTTTAGTTCCCTACAAAGTGAAATTACGTATTTAGGGCAGTCTTTACGGAACACTCTGCTGATAAACTTAACAATTCTAGAAAAACATCGCAGTCAGAATGATTTTCTGAAATTCGAAAAGAATTACAGTGACTAAATTTGGTTTGAATAACATTCACACACTTGTGAATCTTCAAACTTCGATCCTGTTTTCCCAGGAAAACTTATTTTTAAATCAACCTCCGTGCCATCGTTACATCGAAAAACTGTTCATTCAATTTCCATTTTGTAGAAATCATAAATAAGAAAGTCATGTTCAAGATGGAAAAGGATATTTTTTCTCTTATTTTTCTATTTTTTGAATTGTTTATAGGCTTCCTACTTCGTACATAAGAGCAAAAATTTAAAGTTTTTTTAAAAAGAAAAGAAACTTACCGTGCCCTTAAAATTTTCCAGCTCTTCTATTTCTTCATCGTATTTGTAACGTTTAGATTTAGCAGGAAGGGGCGGTGTGATAGCTACTTGGCAATATTGCCCACGAAACCTGGGTTTCGCAGGATCCTTTGAGGGCACTTCTGAGTTCAAGCATTGTTCGTAATTTCCAAAAGAATTTACTGTTCCACTAAGCATACCATCTATTATTTTTGAGCTCGAATCAACAACTGTAACAAAAAAATTATAAGTTACAATAGCAACTCAATTGATAGGGATTACCACGGTATTACCACGGTATGCTTGTTGATAGGGATTACCACGGTATGCTTGTTGATAGGGATTACCACGGTATGCTTGTTTGATAGTTTGGATGACATAAATTAATATCTGATAAAATAAAAAAAAAATAAAAAATAAAAAAAAAACATTTTTTTCATGCTAACGTAATGTTTTAGAACAAAAAGAAGTTAAACAATTTTTTTCGTAATTTTCATTGTGCAATATCTACATGACCTCACGTTGAATTCAATCGAAACCTTTCAAACCAACCATCTAAACTTTGGGTGGTATTTACATAATATCTACTTATCTATTTACAGAGATTTTTAAAAGAGTGAGATTCTTTGGCTTACTGTATTGTTAATCTTCCTTTTTCATATCTGTAACTCACTAAAACTTTTTATGGAGAAATGAGGCATAAATGATTTAGTTGACATTATGTAGTTGGCCTCTACTATTTAACTATTCTGCGACCAATCACAAAATAGATATTCTGCTTTAATGGCCGAGAAAATTTGGATTTGATAGAAATTGAAAAAGTATGTGAAGCGCTTGTGATAGTATCATAATTGGGTAATCCAAGATTTACATTGTATTATGAAATCCTTTTTGAAAACTATCTATATAAATACTTTTTTTTACTTTAAAAATTAAACAGATATTTTAAAAGAAAATCAAAGGATTAAATGTAAATGGGTTGATTTTTTTTAATTTAAAAAATTAAAAAAAATCGTAAAAGTTTGAACAGAATGCAAATTTTGAAGAAAAACAAACTATAAAGGTCTATAATATGTGAGATCCTAAAAATATTCACACATTTTTTTAAAATTGTATTTAATAAAATATTACAGAAAATTAAACTTGAAATAAAAAATTGAAGGCTACAAACAAAGTTGTGAGCTACCTAATTTCTGAACACTAATAAAAAAAAAACTTATCGAACTCAGAATAGGGCTAAAAAAAATTTTTTTATAGGGTGCCCCTTAGATTGCACACGGTAACTGGGGACTCTTACTGCGCATGAAATCATCCATTTTCCTATTTTTTTTTTATTGCAATTTCATATTAGAAAAATTTCACTAATTGTAAGTACATGCTGATGACGTTTTTTTTTTTTTTTTTTTTTTTTTTTAAANTTTTTTTTTTTTTTTTTTTTTTTTTTTTTTTAAATTTTAAAGCTTTTATCATTTGGCAATACTAAAGCTAATCAGTAAAATTTAAATTTAAAGGAAAATTGTAAGCTCAGAAGGTTTTAATGTATTTTTGCTAAGCCACTCTACTTCAGTAATTTGGGTATACAAATATTCAACCAATAATGCAAAGAAGTTTATTAACAAGCATAAAATTTTTCCATTTTAAAATAAGTCTGTAATAATTGAAATCATAATGATGAAAATATGCTAATTAGAATACTTTTAAAGTTTTAAATATCAGTAATAAATTTTGAAATATATATGAAATTACCTTGAGCTTAAATGAAACCTTTAATTAACACCACCTTTAATTAGGATAATTCAGAAGCACATAAATACACTCTATAACAAAAAAATCGATGTGCCAAGAAGGAGTTGTCCGATTGAAACGAAAAATGGTGTATAGGAAGACAACGTACAGAATAGTAAATGATCAAAATTTCAGAACAATTGAATAATTTATTGCAGAGTTACAGCAACAAGTTCAATGAGGTGTTGACCCGCCTCTAGCAGGGCCCGATTAACCTCTGAAAATAGGGGAAGCATAATAGGATTTTGGGGGCCCCCTAACTGGAGCAAAAGAAATTTTTGATATTTTTCGCCCATAAACAATACATTTTAAAGAGACAAGAACCATGTGAAAACTATTAGAACCTTAGAAAGGAATACAGAGATCTTATGCAATCATGTTGGGCCCTTCTTTACGTGCTTTATAGTAACAAAAACATGTTAACAAAATTTAAATATTTCAATAAATTAAATTATAAAATTACTTGTTGTTATACGAAAGGTTCTTTGCAAGATTAGTCTCTTATTTTACGCCAATTCGTTTACTAGCGGCAGAACAACACAAAATTCTAATTCAGCATAAATTATTGTTACTGCACCAGAAAAATCATACCAAATAATTTTCAAACATGAAACAAAAATATTTTTCGTACTGATAGATATTTAAAAGTCTTGTGTGTTTAGTTCAACAATAAAAAGCAGAGTAAAATTAATTTGAGCACACATGATAGAGAAAAAA
>NC_092207.1:65608950-65627392 GCF_043381705.1 Parasteatoda tepidariorum
TCGATGGGAGAGAGATCTGGTGATCTGGCAGGCCAAGGAAGAGTTTGACAAGCTTGCAGACAGTTCATAGCAACACGTGCCGCATGTGGTCTGGCATTGTCCTGCTGAAAAACCAGCCCAGGGGGCTGCAAAAGGAACATTAGCAAAACAGGTCTTAAGATGTCGTCGACGTACCGCTGTGCAGTAACTGTACCTCTAAGGACGACCAAAGGGGTCCGGCTGTCAAAGGAAATGGCCCCCCAGACCATAATGCCTTGTTGAGGGCCGGTGTGGCGTGCAATAATGAAGGCAGGATCCCCCCTCTGCCCTGTGCGTCTCCAAACACGTCTTCGATGATCGTCAGTACACAGTTGGAAGCGGGATTCGTCGCTAAAGACTATACGTCCACAATCGGCATCATTCCAGCCATATTTGTTCAAAACATTCATGCATACAAAATTTCAAAGCAATCGGATGATTGCTTCTTGGTGCGTTGATTTTTTTGTTATTGAGTGTATATTTTCAGTTATATCAAATAATAAAATTCACTTATAATTGGTTCGTAATTTCCTTAAAAATAACTAAACAATTCGAAACAATTGAAATATGAGAGCAGACGATTTTTATTAATTCCAATTTAAAACCAAAAATCGTTTGAGATTTTTAAAATTAATTTCATAAATTTAAATTAGCTGATTTAGTTCAGCTGTGGACATAAATAAGAAAACTTTTAAAAATCGTCTGCTTTGAAAAATTGTGGTACGTGAATATTCTAAATAACTAATTTCTAATCTATTATTGAAGCAAGCTCTTAGAAAATGTCGCTTTGCAAGATATGCAAATTTGGTCAAATATTTGACGATAAAGGCATATACGAGCCCTTCATACATTGCAAGAGTTGTGGTTGTAGCTTTCATAAATGTTGTACGACGAGGAATAAAAAGAAAGCTCTGCTTTGCTCTGTTTGTTTGAGTGTATGTGAAACATCCAATCAACATTTAAATGCCAATTCTTCTTCCGCAATGCAAAAGGTTTCAAAAAATCGAAAACTTTTTGAAGAATATTTGAAAATAGCAAATCAACCTTTTGAATATCTTATTAAACAACCTCGCAAAATACCAGATATTGTCGATTGGAACTCTAAGAAAATGGCTGCATTGTTTAAGCGCATTGGTTTGAAAAAAGAAATTTTTCTAAAAAACATCAATGGCTATCAGTTTCTTAACATAACAAAGGAGGAAATCATTAAATGTGGTTTTAAGCTAGGACCAACATTAAAAGTTATGAACCAATGGAACATTCTAAGATGGAAACATTCGATTGCAAACAATCAAAGTTAAAACAGCCATTAATCTATCATTAAAAAACGGAAATTGTAATGATAACAAATTAAGGAAAATATATGTTTGAATATATAAGCCTTCGTTTTTGTGTACCATTGTGAACTTCGCAATACTTTTTTTTTCAAATCGTCCTGAAAACTTAATTATGGCAACAAAAAACTTTTCATAAAAACTGTAAAAAAAATTATAAACAAAATCACATTTTTACAACACTTGAGTATTTCATTATATGTATATTATTTCAATTCAGATTTAAGAGTTAAAGAAATAACACGTAATAGAGTTTTAAAAATATTAAATTTATATAAAAAACTATCTTTGAAATGTAATTTTTGTCTGTGTTTCATGCAAGTCGGTAAAATAATTAAATGCATTTATTATCAGTGAAATGCATTTTCATACAGATCCTTTAGCATGTATTTTCAGTTTTAAATCTATTTAGCCAGTGTAGTGTACTTAACATCATAAATAAAACTTTTTCATATTCAGCTTTTCTTGAAATTGATTTTCTTTGTGATAACTGCGAATTTTCAAGTTTAATATTTGTAATGAGTTCTAAAGGAAATTAATGAACAAAATTTAATAACTACAATTGATTCTTTAATTATTAATGATTTATTTTAGGTTTAAGTAAGTTATTTATTTCATTTTGATAGGTATCTTATAATGTTATATTGAATCTTATTATTTCATCTCGTTTAAGGGCTATCCTTAATATACTTACCCTAATCATCGATTGTTTTTTTTCTTCAGGTAAACACGGGTTTTATGACTTCATAATGATCTGTTTATCTTTCCTTTTTTTATAAAATTTTTATGTCACACAGCTCATCAAAAAGTGCTGACGAGTACAGTTTTATCAGCTTACTTAAATTACATAATAACTTTAAGATTGGCGCAGTAATAACCGATTCTGGCTCTTACACTATTAAATTTCACTTTTAACTCAACCTATTAGTCACAAAATTTTTTTAATAGTTATTAAAAAAAATTATTCACTACATATTTTTATCTCAAAATATCGATTCGTAAGAAATTATTTATAAATAGATAAATGATAATTTTTTTTTCCATATAGTTAAGTGCCACTACCCGGTATACATTTGCCTAGTATGCCATCAATGTTATCTTCTGCTCAAGTCCCACTGCCCAGTATGCATTTAGCCGGTACTTTGAACACTGGTGTTTCTTCCAATATATCCTCAGTCGATATTAAAATATCAAATAAATATAATTATTTCAATGAATAAATTAATATCAAATCGGATATAACATATATTTCAGACATTCTCCAAAGCTACTTTGTAATTATTGGCATTCACCGGTGAAAGTCGACATTCTCTTGATTTCGGTAACATGTACATTAAATATGTTTTGCCACCCCAAATATTTTTACATTAAGTTCTTTGAAGTCAGTAGGTTTAACTAAATTTTGTCAAATATTATAATTTTATTGTAAAACTAATTTTTTATAGTCTTAGATAATTTGTAAGAGGAGTGTTTTTTCAAAAAAATAAAAATTACTCCAAGGAAAAAAGAAGACTGTTTTTGAAAAGTTGCTATAAATTAAAGGACCTATCTATAACTGTCAACGACTCAATAAGTTTGAGGAAAAAGTGGCAACTAAGTCATTAGAGTTTAGAGCATACTACCCACTGCTAACAAAAAATTTAAATTTTTGGGTCTAGTAGGGTGCAAATTGTATACTTATAATCAAAAATTCAAATATTTTGCAAATGCTTTGTAGAGAGCCGTGGTGGTTAAGGGAATAGTCCCAATGAGGTAATCCTGGTTCGAGTCCCGGTAATGGTTGATTGATTCGAATTCCGCACCCGGCTCACACCAACCACAATGCTGGCGAAAAATATCCTTAGTAGTAGACGGGTCATGGTGTAGAATCCCTTTGCCGTCAGGCTAACCGTGGGAAGTTTCCGAGATTTTCCTCTCCATGTAACGCAAATGTGGGTCAGTTTCATCAAAAAGTTCGTCAAGGAAGCTAATTTCTCCCGATACTTGATCCAGGAGTTCCTTTGTCTTCTGAATTGGGTTCAAAATTGCAAGGCTACGGAGCTCAACATTAATANTCGTAAACCCATAAAATTGGATCTGCTGTTCAACGGCGGTGATAAAATAAAAATGTTATATAGTAAACTATATTTAACGCATAGTAAACTGTAGTATTATATAAAATGTTATAAAGTAAATGTTATATTGTACTAACTATTAAAATCCAACTGTTAGAAATATGTTTATCAAAAAAATTCCCAATATTTTGGTAATGTTATAACATATACTTACAACTTAATGCCCAAACTTGTAAACGGCGAACTCCGGATAATAATGTCAAGCTTTGTTGCATACAAGTTGAAGATATATTTATTTTCGAGGTAGATTCCATCACATGCGGCATAATTTGTTTAATAACAGAACCAATCATTTTTTCAGCATTCCGATTCATCTCCTTCCACTGATGCAAAATGACATTGTCATTTTCGGCATCACCTGCATTCGATTCCGCATTTAATTTACAAAAAGAATCGAAAGCAAAGACTAAAACGATGATCAACACTATATCCGAAGCTTTCATTTTGGCATTCGGAGAGGGCTTTAAAAACTACAATTCTTTGAAATTCTGCTTTTGCTTAATATGACAGAGCTCAAAGGGAATTTTTTTCCTCCTTCCTTCTATTATATTGTGTTACGAGAAAAAGATTGTAAGATTAATTGTTCTTATCGTTCATGAGATCTTGAAGATGATACGAATTATTTTAATTGAATTGATTGTCCCATACATTAAATCCTGTTTGAATTTGTTACCATACATTCGAAGCAAGAATTGAAGAATGAAAGCAGTAAATAACAATCATTATAATTCGAGAAAGAAAAAAATAGAAAGTCAAGAACTGATTTACGGGAGGGCATTCGGGGCACGTACCCAGGGTCCCTAACTCTTTATTTTATTTTATAACCGGCGTTGAACAGCTGACCCGATTCTGAATTTACGACTGTCTATGTTCAATTCTTTAGCCTTGTACTTTTGAACCCAGCACAGAAGACAGGGGAACTTGTGAATCAAGCATCGGGACAAACTAGCCTTCGAAAAGAAGTTTTTGATGAAACTAACCAGCATTTGCGTTGCATGGAGATGAAAACCACGAAAACCTCCGACGGTTAGTTTGACTGCAAATTGGTTCTATTTCATGATCCGTTTACCACTGAGGATATTTTTACGTTAGTACTTGAGATCCTATTAATCAGCCACAGTTGCGATTCAAACCTGGGTTTCCTCATTGGGAGGCGAACGCTCTAACACCTGAGTAACCGTGGTGATCCCCAAATTGTAAGGGTGCCTCCCCATCCCGAATTACATTAATGCTTTTTATCTTTTTTAAAAATAAGTTTGGCCTTTAACTTGTAATGGCCTCCAAATTATCTTTTACTTTTTCATATTATAACGTCAACTTTCATCCGAGTATTTTAAAATGTGAAATGCATTTAATGCCAGTTTTCCTTTTTCTCCATAAAATTGTTGTTGCCTCAAATAAACTCTAATAAGTGTTTTTTTTTATGCAAATAATTAATCTTACAAATAATTAGAATGGATTTAATAAATTATTTTTTTAGATTGCTTTCTACGTACTTATTACGAATGTCTTGTTTCCAACATAATTTTCATTATTTTCACCAACTCACTCTATCATTTCAAAAAATTTTTTCATAATTTAGATAAATTAAATTTCTATATGATGTATTTCTAAAAAAGTTATTTGGTAGTTAACAATCAGCTGTCGCCAAAAGGTTTATCGATGAAAGGTTTAACTGAAACTTTGTGATTCTTTTAGAGGGCCTGCAAGTGGCTTTGTGCCCAAGGCTCCGTGACCTGTATGTACGATAGAAAAAATAATGTTTTGATTAACACAAATGGCCTTCAAAATAATTAACTATTTAAAAGCATCTATTTGAATGCATTAATGATCACACAAAAAATGGAAAATACAATTGGAAAAAACATTAGTAAAATATTAACAATTTCAAACTTTTGTTTGGTAAGAAAATTGTTATGGCGATTTGGGAATATTCAAAATGACTTAAAAATAGATTAATTTTTTATTTCAGCCATTTAATATATCATTTCTGACCTTTCAATTTTTAAGTCAACAAATAGCTTTTACACGATTTCGTATTAGCTGGAATTAATTTTTTGACGCGTCATTGTAGGCAAAAAATTCCCAAATATCAAGAAAGCAAAAAAAAAAAATTTAAAAATGTTTTAAGAACCATGAATAAATCCATGGTAAACTATCAAGTCAGGCCCGCTGCAAAATTGGGAAGAAAAAAAATGTCCTATTAATTTGCGTTCTGTTTTACTTTGAAGTCATTTTATAAATTTTAATTAAAAAATTTTTAGACTGAAAAATATAAACTAGTTCAAAATTAAATAAATAATATATTTTGAAAGGGTTGATTTAAGTATGTTCATCAGGAGATGATCTATGTTGTGGTTTTGAGAACACTGCTAAAAATATTACATTTTTGACTATATAAAATTATTTATACAACATGTTGTCAGACAATGTGATTTAATAATTCTGTTAAAGGGAAAAATTTCAAACGCGAGAACGAATTTCAAGGGAAAGTCACAGAGAGAAAAAAAAAATGAAATGCAAGTTTACTTACAAGCGCTGGCGTGTGGGATTGCAGTGGAGAAGGAAATATAGCACCCTAGATAATTTTTTAAAATTTAATCATAGTTTTTGTTACTAACAAGCAATTAGCAATTTAAAAATTGCATTAACCAAGTGCTAACTAGTTAGTTTTTATTTATAATTCAGTAACAAAACTGAGCACATTGAATTCCATTATTTTACCTCCTGTCTCAATTCTTTTCATAAAAGCATGTTTTTTTTTTTGAGGAAAGAACGTTTTTTAAATAATAGCATTATCACGATTCTTTTTTCTTTTCACGCTTATCATTTTAGAATCGTGGTGGCTAAGGGGATAGAGCTTTCGCCTTTTAATGAGGTGACTGGGTTCGAATCCCAGCGATGACTGATCGATACGAATTCCGCAACCAGCTTGTACCGACCACAGTGCTGACGTAAAATATTATCAGTGATCGATAGATCATGGGTTAGAGTCCTCTTGCCGTCAGGCTAATCCTGGGAAATTTTCCTCTCCATGTAACGCAAATGTGGGTTGGTTCCATCAAAAAGGCAAATTTCTCCAAAGGAGTTCCCTTGTCTTTTGAATTAGGTTGAAAATTACAAGGCTACGGAGTTGAACATTAGTAGCCCTAAGCCCAAAATTGAGTAGCTGTTCAACGACGGTTATAAGAATACTTATCACTTTATGCCTCAAATTTACCAAGAAATACTCAAAACCAAGAATTAAAAAGTCAGAGAATATTGACTTTTCATACATTACCGTAACAGAACATCCTGCATCGTCCTAGGTGCAAAAAGGTGATACATCATTTTTGATAATCCAATCAAAGTATGAAATTGAATTAAACAATTTTTAAGATAAAATTTTTAAAATAATAAGTCAAAATAAAAAAGCGCTAAAAGCAGCTAAAGTCAAATTTGCCTACAGTAAACAATTTAAATAAACAGTTAGAAACTAAAAACAAGCAAAACGAAGCTTTAACATAAAGGAAATGAAGTGCTGTTTTTACCGACATATATATCTTTAAAGTTTTGTTTGTTTTTGGTTTCTAATTTTTCATTTAAATAATTTTTGATAAGTTATTTTAATGCTACAAATATTACTTGGAATATTCACTCTTTAAAGCGTGGACAGTACTAGGATTTATAAAAGAATTGAAGTTATGAGAAAACGTGAAAGTATAATAAAAAGTCTGAAGACATATTGCTTATAAAATAATAACTAAGTATACTTAAGTTCATAATATTACTCTACATTCCATAGATTCAATTGATTATCATTACCTGAAATGAGATGGTCTTACTTTAAAAACAATACATGCAGTGAAAATTTCAATTTAGAAACACTGCAAAATGGTTTCAATAAGTTCATCGCTTTTGTTAATAAAATTCTTACAATAAAAAAAAGTAATAATTTCCAACCTTACACCAGCAACTATTTATGTAAATATATCTATTATTTATTTGCATGCATGAGCTTATTCAAAATCGCTTCAATAAGCTTCACATTTTTGTGAACAAAATTCTTAAAATGAAATAAAAAGTAACGATTTCCAACATTACATTAGCCACTACTTATACATGCAAATATATCTATTATATATTGAGAACAACTCTGAGAACAGAAGAAACATACATATATATTTTAAAAGGATTGGGGGGAAAATTTAAAACAATCAGATTTTTTATATTTTACTAATTTATATGATCTCGAGGTGGCTATTTTTTTTCATCCAAAAAACTTATCTATTTTTCCTAGTACTTAAAACCGAGATCAAAATTATGATGAAAATAGTTTTCTATTAGATAAATATTTAACAAATATTTTATTTGTATTTTTGCAATCTTTACAATTAAAGAGAAGGCAAGGGCAAACCTTTAATCAAAACGTTTAAAAATTTAATTGTTCTTTGTGAGACCTTCTTTCTCATAAAATATCTCAATATTAGTTAACAGTAACGAGAATTTCCTTATTTTACGAGAATTTCCTTCCTTTACGAGAATTTTTTTACACTCTAATATAATGTGCGTTTCTTTTACAATAAAATCAGATAATTGATTTATATAATTTAGAAACCACATTTTTAGTCTTGCAGACTCGAGTTAAGTGATGCGATTTGAAAACATTTGATCACTATTCAGGATTAAGCGAAGATGTATTTACATTGAACAAAAATGAATAGGTGAGTAAGACATGTGTGAGGAAATTAAAAGTTAAATAATAAATAAATTAAATAAATAAAAAAATTAATTAATAAATTAAATAAATAAAAAAATTAAATAATAAATCAAATAAATAAAAAAATTAAAAAATAATTAAATTAAACAATAAATAAATTAAATAATAAATAAATGGGTTAATGAATAAATTAAATAGTAAATAAATGTTTGCAATAAAAACTTAAACATTAAAGTGCTTTATAAATGGATAAGTAAATAAAACTTCAATACAATAAAAACTTTGAAACAAAACCTGGAGAAATGAGCCACAGTTTATTCGAACTTTTTTTCTACAATTTATTATAGTGGCAGTAAAGGAGCTGAATTGAGCATTTCCTTTAGCAACATATTATACACATTGATTAAAATTCTGCAAATTGCTAGTAACAATATGTTCTATACATTTCAAATATAACAGCAAAATTGCATAGTGAAACAATTATGAATTCATTTTAAATAAAATATTACTGTATCACTTGATGAAAGCAAATGTAATAAAAAACATTCAATTATTCTTTGATTAACAAATAACAAGTAATCATTATTATTGAAAGCTATTTTTATACATTTGGAAAAAAAATGGTATACATAAAAACGAAAGACTTGTGGTAATTACATATTCAGAAAAAATAAGCAATAAGTTAAATAGCTCTTTTTAAAATTAAATTGATTTTTCAAAATTGTAACAATTTTGCTATAATTGATTGAAATTAAAGATTATAGAAAGGACTTAAATAACAAGATTAATATTAAATTGCTTAAGAATATTTACTTTAAATGATTTAAGCTAATAATTTTCAAAATTAAAACTAAAATAAACTCAGAGTAAATCTAAGTATTTCTTGAAGCAATACAAAAATTGCACGATGGAAACAGATTTTCCTTAAATATACACGTTCAATTCAGATAATAAAAACTTTTCAAATGTTAAAAATCACTCAGAAATCAACAAAAACTTCTATAGTAATATAAGTATTAGGTACGATTGCTTTAATTAGATATAACAAACAAAATGTTTCAAACTCGAAAATTAAAGCATGAATAATGTTCATTTAAATTAGCCCAATGTCAGTTAGAGAAGTAATCACTAACAAATTTGATCATTTTATAGGATAAACAACACATTAGCATTAGACTTTTTTAACAATTGTCTAATTTTTAAGCAATTTATAATAGTAGATTGTTAAATGAATTCCTATTTTTTTTTATAATAATACTATCAAATATCAATATAGAATTTTATAAAAATCATAAAAAAGAAGAAAAAAAATATGTGTGTTGACTATTTAAAAATAAATTAAAAATAGTTCAAAATCTGTAATCATAAAAACTGATTAAATAAGAGAAATGATATTTTAAACATTACTTATAAAGCATTGCAAAATTATGAGAGCAACATAGATTATTAAGTCAAAGACCATGATGAACGTAAACTTATAAAGCAGTTTTTAAAACTTGATATAAAAAGTTTTTTAAACATACAGCATACTTCAATCAATTTCATTCATTCATCTATCTAAATTCTTTAGATAAAACATTTCAAAAACTCTTTATAAAATGTACTCTACAACTGGACTTCATTTCAGACTTTATTTACAATGCAAACCTTCAACTTCAACAGGTTTTGTATACTATGAGAACTGTTTTTTCTTTGTCAAACAAATTATACTCAGTTTATGTTATTATTGACAAAAACTAAAATGCATTAAGATTTTAAAAAAATAATAATGAAATTTATTTATCTGTTTAAACAATGAAAATATTTTTTTTATAATTCCAGCTAAAAAAAAATTTATAGCAGCATTTTTTAAGAAGCTTAAAAGCATAAAGTATTGAATTATTTACAAATAATTGCTGTAACCAATAAATAACCACAAGAAAATATGAAATCGGTAAACAATATTACTTAAAATTATTCCTAAAAGTTTTATGAAAACAGTTTAATTTATATGTAACAAATTATGTTAGAGAAAAAAATATACATATGAACATTTGCAGTTATAACAATTTTATATAACACAACAACACAATGAGGATACTACAGTGACAGACAATCTTCATTGAATTTTTTGATAATTATACTATTCCTTATCAATCAAAATTTTCATTTATGAAACTATCAGTGAGATACAGATGTAGGTTTTAAAAAAATACAAATCTTCATGAAATAATAACTGCAATCAAATAAATAACCATAAGAAAATATTGAAATTAATAAACGAAGTTATTCAGAATTATACTTTTTTTTCCATTTTTGATTAATTTAATGCAAAGAATGCATTGTAAAAATAAAAATTGTTATATAACGTATTAGCATAATAATGATACATATGTCCAGTCAGAGCTTTTTTCTTAAATAAGTAAGACATTTTTAATTCATCAATAGGACACTTATGACACTATAGATTTACTTGCAAACTGAAAAGTAGATACAAATTTCATTTGAAAAATAAATCCATTTATTAATAAAGCATTTAACTTATCCACAAATGAAGCTAAATGCTCAAACAAATAAACATTTATAATGAAATTAACTTTTTTATTTTTTTAATTAGACAACTTAACTGATTAAACTCAGAACTTCCTCAAGATCATTTTTGAAATGATCAAAATAAGAGCTACAAAAGTTTTCGTTTTTTTTTAATATTTGAACTAACTACTATAACTTATTATTGAAACCTTTCCAAATCAAAGATAAATAATAGAATGAAATAAAAACACAAAAAAATTATATATTTTAACAAGACAACATAATTCATGAAATATTGGATCAATTTTAATGTTTTGAACATAAAAACTAATTTAGGTTTTAGATTACTAATGATTCTTTACTATTAAGAGTTAAGATTGAGTACATAAAAGAACCAGAAAAATCAATTCCTTTTAAAAAAAATTATAAACTTTAGAACTTTTGAGCATATTTATGTAACATTAATTTAAAAAAAACTGAATAAAATATTCAAAAATTATAAGATGGCATTCCAATTAAAAGCACCAATAAATGAGCAAATGTGTCAGAAATAGTTTAAAAAATAGCAAATAGTATGTGATTATCAAAGTAGCTGCCTTGAAACATACAGCCCAATTTTCAAATTACACAGCTCAATTCCTTTGTAAAGATTATCAATGACATCAATATTTTTTTTTAAATCTGAAAGGTTTCTATACACCAGGGGGTGGTTTTAAAAGAAGAATTTATACTGATTTTGAAAATCGGGCTGGCAGAATTGTTATAGTTTTAGCACCATTTAGATCAAGAATATAAGTCATAATATTTTTATTGTCACTTAACAGATTCAATACAGAACAAATCGGAAAAGAAAAACAAAATTATACTTATTGTTAAAAAAGTTAAACAAATAAATACAGAATTAAATGTTATTAAAATACAGTCAAATTTCTATAATTCAAATCTCCAAAACTCAATTTTCTAACAATTTGGGCCGATTTTGGAAATTCCAGCAGAAGACTTCATTATTGAATCTTTTTTAATATAACTCAAAGTTCTCCACGATGATTAAAAAATACGAAAATAAAAAAATTTAATACCAGTGAAGTATAAACAAAATTGAACATTCTTTAGAGAAACAAATCTTTGATTTCTCTTAAGTTAGCAAGCATTTTCTTCAAAATAAAAAAAACATAAACAAAAATAATTCCTTTAAAAGAGTCAAGTTAAACAAAAAGTTACAATAAAAAAATTATGTTAGTAGAAATGAATACAAAAGACATGCTTTTAATACCTATTTTACCCCTTATACCTAATTTTTTTAATATTACAAAATATTTTAAAATGACATTTTTCTTAGTGCAAATGTCGACTGTAAATTGCTTTTAAAATTTTTTAGCTTTCTCCAGTAAAAAAATAAATAATTAATTTTCTGAAAGATAAATTTTCCGTTTTATTTTTTTAAAAAAACTTTTAATACTGCTATGAGTTACAGAAGCTTCACAGGACATGAAAATTATAATTATGCAGTTTAAAAGTAGGAGCTAATTTTCACAGTAGGTAATGAAAAATACTAAATGATTGTTTTGCATACATTTTTATACAAATGAATATTAAGAATAATTTATTGATATTACGATTTTGTATTGAGGTTTAGATTTGTTAAAATGTACAATCCATAAAAAAGCTTTAATTACAAATGAGAAAATGGGTTAGAAAGGCCAAGAGGGGATACACATTTAAAATATTTTTACAATACTGTAATACATACCATATTTATTTTTTCAAAATTATTTAAGAATGAATGTCAATGGTTGCAAAGTTTAAACTATGATTCTTTCATAAGCTATGGAAATTTATCAATCATTAATTAAATTTCATAAATTGAATGGAATTGAATTACTGAAATTTAATTCACAATTGATAAATTTCAATTTGCTTCATCAAGAAAAAAGTATAGATGCAATCACTAGAGAAAAGTATAACTTGGCAATCTAGATATCTGAAGCACAATGACTGAAAAAACAGGGAAGATACATTGAAGTAAATTTTTAGCTAAACATTAGAAGAAAGAAACAGGCTATTTAAAATCTTCACTGATGTAATCTATGAGAAATGTTATGCCTTAATATTTAAAAAAAATATTACAACAGGGGTAATAAAATGGAAAACAGATATGATATGATATGAAGAACTAAAGCTGTCATATACAGAAGTTTTTTTTTTTTTAATTAAAAAGAAACAGATATAAAATTTTAAATTGCAATCTGCATAAATTGTCAAAAAATTTCTAGAGTATTAAAAAATGGAAAGATATGCTTAAAAATAAAAAGATTACATGAAAAGAATAATACAGTACAGAACCCATTATCCGGAAATCAGAAAACCGGAAAACCAAAAAACCGGAACGAAATTCGATAAATTTTCCCGCCATTTTTCTAAAAAAAGGTTTTTTTCCTCATAAGAGTTTAGGATTTTTCTTTCTTTTTTTAAAGATGTTTACCTCACCATCATTTTGGAAATAATCATTAGTGTATTACTTCATCGTTTTTTCTTCTTTTTAAGATTATTTCCCAATATATATATATTTTTTATTTGGGTTTAACAATAAAAAAAACAGCTTTTGTAGTGATTCAGAAAACCGGAAAAATCAGTTATCCGGAATAGCGATAGTCCCGATCGCTCCGGATAATCGGTTCCCTACTGTATTTATATTTTGAGTTTAGTTGTTTTTAATAAAATAATGAAATAAACTAAAAACAGAAAAAAAAATCTAATTAATATCAGAATCAAATTATTCAATGAGTAGTTTAATACATTTTATAAAAAGTAAAGAATATTTTATATTTAAATTAGCTCAAGCTTGACTTGGCGAATTTATAAATAATTAGGTATGTACAAAGATATAGACTAAATATTTAAGACAAACTGTAACTTAAAAATACAAACACATATTAGAAACAAAACTACTGTACATTTTACAATACAATTATTCACATAATGCAAAAACAGAAATAATTTAAAAACAAAGTAAAAAAAATACATATTTATATTAGTTAATATTTATATAAAAATTACAAATGGTGAAAATAAAATTTTTATGTTTTTAAAAAACACTGAAAATAAAACACAATGATTTAGATTACATTTGGAAAAAAAAGGAGATGACAAGTTACAAAACAAGAAAAAAAATTCAACAAAACATTTAGATAGCTTAAGCATTGATTTACAAATAGAAAGCAATGAAAAATAAAAGTTTAATTAAAACAATATCAATTTTCTAAATTAATACTTTGAGACTTTTACTGCATTGGCACATGACTTCATTTGTTCACTTTCTTCTGTACATCATTTAATGAACTTATTAGTAAATACTTAGAACATGTTTTTTTTCTTCAAACATATAATAATATTTAAAAACAAACATTCAGAATGAATATTTAAATAATATTCATGAAATGAAAGCAAAGTTGATTTTTGTGCTAATGATAAGACAACTAATAGTTATACAATTATCATTGTTTAACAACAAAACAAACACTTAACAATCGTAGAATGGAATGTGAATTGGGATTCAAACAAATTTTTACATTCTAATTACTAACTATGGGTTATTTTAAAATATCTAACAATATAGATGGAAACAAATTAACAATTTTTATTTTATATAACAGACATGAAGCAAAGGTATTAATTAACAATGGTGATTAGTCACTAAAGTCACTAGTATCTCTGTCGCTCTCATCATCGGAGGATGGCTGAGGAGCCCCTGGAGGTGCTTCTGCATCTGGGTTACTAAAAAATGAATGCTAAAATGAGTAAGCTGTAGATCTAACTTATAAAAAAAATTAAATTTAGGAATGAAAATTGCAGGAAAAATTTACAAAGATAAAAGAAAATCCAAATCAAAACACTTTTCCCGTACTCACATTTAGTATTTTACTAAGGTAAAGCATGATGGAAATTAATCATACTTCCAATTTATAAAATAAATCCAAAGTGAGTCAGATTTACAAATTACAAGAGAGGAAGAAAAAATAGTTGTTTGAAAATTGACTCATCTGTAGTTTCCCAAAATTTTGTTAATGATTCTGTTGTAATATAACTATATATCTAGAGATGCAAACTAGTGTAGATAACTATGTTTTTTTTCTTTTTTCGTTGAGATAGTTTATAGTTTTCCTTAGTAACAAAGATAATTTTTAAGTATTTCCCATAATTAAATAAAAACAAAAACGCTAAATGTATCATTTTGTCTTTTTTCCACCAGTTGCATTTTTTCAACCAATAAAACAAAAAGATTAAACAAATTTAATTTTATCGAGATTAAACACCTGTTAGATTAACCGCATCAAAATATGGGGTTGTAAACAAACTTGAAAAAAAAATGAAAGACTTAAATATGGGAATGAATTTTATAATTCTGTTCTAAACAAATTGCCCAGTGATGCTAGCATGTCTCTTCAACCCAAATATCTTGTGGATTGTTTTAGAAATACATTTTATTTTGGTGAGCCACATTGAATTCATTAGCATACACATTAAAACAAACATGTGATGAAAATATAACAGAAAGCAACACGAATGCTTGTTTTTGATTTTAGAAAAAAGCTAATTCATATACAAACCATTTAACACTTCCAAAAATAATTGCAATTGTAAAGTTCTTCTTGACAAATATTTAAAAGCCCTGATATCAGGATTGGTTAGTTTCTGACAATTCAGGGTTTTAGCCACTTTAAGCCATGATTCTATTCATGTCATAAACCCCTTAATGACAATTGTCAAAACCCCAAAATATTAGAGTAGAAAATAATTATGAGCTATAATAAATGGAAAGTAATTATAAAAAAAGTACTTTAATTACAAGTAATTAATTTATTATGTCTTCTAATCATTTTGGCATTAAAAACATTTCTTGTTTTAACAATTACTGTCAAATATCCAAAATTTTGGTGTAGAAAACCATAAATCTATTATAAATATTAAATAATTATAAAATGGCCTCCTTGCCTTGCATGATTAAATTAAAACAATGAAAGCGCTAAATATAAATATGTTTTTTCATTATGAATTGCTCAAATTTCTATGAACAGTTTTTACATATTTCTTTAAAATAAGTAAAAACTCATATTCAGGAATGCCTTTTTTTTGTTTTTTTAATTTTACATATTGCAACTACCATAAGTTTGATTATTAAAAAATGATAATCATTTTAATAAACAATGACTTCAACATAATAATTCACAAAATGATTTCATTTCAAAGAACTAAATTTAAATTATAATGATATTAAATTATTTATTAAAAAAAAGGAAAGAATGTTATACTTGCTATCATGAGAGTGAAACTTATTAACTTTTTTTATTTTTGTAAAATTTGAAAATATTATTAAAATTTAATAAATTTTACTTTTGCAACTTTCAGTTTTTTAGAAATCACACTCTAATTGTATTTAAAACTAAGCATCACTGTTCTTACCCAGTTTAAACTTTGAAAAGTTATTTTAAAATACATTTTATGAAAATAAAGTGTGGTAAAAAAGAAGAAAAGAATCTTAAGTTTACTTTAGAATTTCTGGATCTACTCCTTCAGCGGTCATTTTGAGTTGAACAGCCCCAGGTTGAACACCCTGGAAATTACATAAATAGAATGATAATAACACCACATAAAAATTACATAATTATAATTTCAAAACATTATAAATTGTGCAGCCTGTTGTAAGGATAAAATACAGCATTTTGACAATGAATAAAGTTTTTCTACCAAATTTAAAAAATTTTCTGAGAAACTGTTGTCATCATTCATAATCTTCCATCTGAAAGAGAATTCAGATTTTTATGTACATTTTAAGTACCACTTAGAATATCTGATGTACGTCTAGAATGTAAGATCTTTGACGAAATTGCAAACTGAAAAAATTAACACTTATTCTGCAGTGCACGTTTGTAAAGTAATTCATTCATGCTGTTGTTACTGTCTTAATTTCAGCACTAGGAATTCAAAATAGTTTTTTTTTAAAAATATAACGAATCAGAGATTTAAGAAAACTGTACGAACTTTCTGAATCGAGAAACAATTTTAAAACAATAGTTTCTGTGGAACTTAAATTTACTTGTTTCACAAGTTGTTTTTACTTGTCTATAAGCTTAAGTGATTTTCACACTTTTCTATAATTTCATAGGTTTTAATGTATTGCTTACAAATACATAAATAGGTATAGAGCCATCATAAGTCCATACATACTCTTAAACATATGTTCTGCAGGCTGTTAGTGGCCAGCTAATCATATTTCATTATTATGCTAAATTTTTACTTTTATTAATTTGAAACAATAGTTAGATAAAAGTTGAAAAGGGTTGTTAAATAACAATTGTTTCAGATGATAACTAGTTGAGCGAAATTCAAGGAAAATGCTTATAAACAAGATAGATGAATTAAAAAAGAGAATGTTTAGTGTTTCATTAAGATTTAAATGATGAAACACTAAACAGACTAATTCCTCAAAAAATACAAAATTAAAAAAAGAAGAAACACATCTGACAAAGCAGTCTTTAGGAAAGATATGAAAGCAGGTACTAAAAACATTTCATGTACTACTAATGATGCTTTTGTTAACAAAAAAAATTACATCCACTGTTTTTCAGAGGATTGATTTTCGTATTGTAATGGGAAATGATTGGTAAACGTGATAGTAAAAAGCTTGTTAAAACCCAGAGCAAGGTGAAGTATTCGAGCTTTACAGTTGTGGATAGATTAAGACAAAATTATATTACCAAGCTTATCATCTTGAAATATTTGGCAAAACGTGGGTCTTGGGAAATTTTCATTTTAGGCTTTTCTTCTGGTTTATTACTGGTATCAGGAGCTGGTGGAGATGTATTTGAAGGCTTTACATCATTACCGGCGGCTGTAGTAGCTTTTTCAGGAGCAGGAGCACTAACTGGACCTTTTTCTGCATTTTCAGTTGATTCAGCAGCAACATCATCTAAGCCAGGAATTGAAGCCAACTAAGGGATTAAACAAATTTATAAGACATTAATATTTAAAAAATACTTAAAAGTTTATCATACAGATATTTCTAGCCAAACAAATTTAACCAGATTAGTGATTCTAATCAATCCATCAATTTGCTTCCTTACTGCAGCTTCTATTTACAATCACAACCCAGAAAAACATGAGCTGGAGAAAGCACTTGTTTGATGAAAAGAGCCCTTCTGGTCATATATAAATATAAAGTTTTTCTATCTTCCATAATACTTCACGCTTTTGGATTATAGCTATTAAATTTTTAATTTCATACAGCTTACACATTTAACATTTCATAATTAATATTACAACAAAGTTAGAAAATAGTGTACTCCTATAAGTGTTGATACTCTGATGTGGAAGTAGTGTTAAGCATTGTTATAGGCAGTTGACATGTCCTACAGGCTGGGCCGGATTTAAGCTTGGCGGGGCCCTAAGCTACTGAAAATGATGGGGCCCTTTTAAGTTCAATTCTATTTCTATAAACCTAAAGTAAACTGTCGTATTTTTTTGTTGCTGAATTATATTATTAAAAATTTGATAATATTGCTTGATTGTTAAATATATTGGTTGTGATGGGACTATAATGTAGAGCCTTTCTATTATTGCACATATTTTTTGAACGAGGAAAAAAACAGAAACTCATTTTAAGAACATCATAAGCACATTTTAAGCACCGAGTAAAGATTTGGCATGTTAGAAGAACCATTATATGTTTAACAGAGTTTTTTTTTCTTGAAATAATTATCGTCTGGCTT